>NC_083593.1:58212995-58512995 GCF_027579695.1 Neoarius graeffei
CATAGACGTTTTTTCCTCCCTATAAGTGGGGGGGGACCGAACGAGGTGAATTTAAATATGACTCGTCCCCCCCTCTATCTGCGCCCGTGATTATGCGCCATGTTGTTGTAACTTTTTTGAGAGACCCGCCGCCTACTTCAGCGCAGAATAGTGACGTTTGTGGCTTGTTGATGACGTGTAAGTCGGATGAATGCGACCTGGCGGTTCAGACTGAAGTCGCATATGAAAAGAGCGGATAGGGATCGGAATTAGCACCACATATCCAAACGGCCTGGGTCGGATTTGAAAAAATCGGATCTGTGTCGTTCATATTGTCAATAAAAGATCGGATACAGGTCACATATGGGCGAAAAGATCGGATTTGAGTCACTTCAGCCTGCAGTGTGAACGTAGCCTAAATTTCTTATCTTAGCAATATTTCTGAGATGAAAGAAAGCTATCCGGGTGATGTTATCGATGTGCATTTCAAATGAAAGACTGGGGTCAATAATCACTCCGAGGTCTTTTACTGCTGCACGTGAAGAAACAGAAAGGCCATCCAGAGTTACTGTGGAATCAGAAAACTTACTTCTAGCTGCATGTGGTCTGAGTACAAGTACTTCAGTCTTGTCAGAGTTAAGCAGAAGGAAGTTAATAAGCATCCAGTGTCTAATGTCCTTCACACATTCCTCAATTCTATTAAGCTGGTGTCTCTCATCAGGTTTTGCAGAAACATACAACTGTGTGTCATCAGCATAACAGTGGAAACTAATACAATGTTCACGAATAATATCACCCAGAGGGAACATACAGTGGTGCTTGAAAGTTTGTGAACCCTTTAGAATTTTCTATATTTCTGCATAAATATGACCTAAAACATCATCAGATTTTCACACAAGTCCTAAAAGTAGATAAAGAGAACCCAGTTAAACAAATGAGACAAAAATATTATACTTGGTCATTTATTTATTGAGGAAAATGATCCAATATTACATATCTGTGAGTGGCAAAAGTATGTGACCCTTTGCTTTCAGTATCTGGTGTGACCCCCTTGTGCAGCAATAACTGCAACTAAACGTTTGCGGTAACTGTTGATCAGTCCTGCACACCGGCTTGGAGGAATTTTAGCCCGTTCCTCCATACAGAACAGCTTCAACTCTGGGATGTTGGTGGGTTTCCTCACATGAACTGCTCACTTCAGGTCCTTCCACAACATTTCGATTGGATTAAGGTCAGGACTTTGACTTGGCCATTCCAAAACATTAACTTTATTCTTCTTTAACCATTCTTTGGTAGAACGACTTGTGTGCTTAGGGTCGTTGTCTTGCTGTATGATCCACCTTCTCTTGAGATTCAGTTCATGGACAGATGTCCTGACATTTTCCTTTAGAATTCGCTGGTATAATTCAGAATTCATTGTTCCATCAATGATGGCAAGCCGTCCTGGCCCAGATGCAGCAAAACAGGCCCAAACCATGATACTACCACCACCATGTTTCACAAATGGGATAAGGTTCTTATGCTGGAATGCAATGGTTTCCTTCTTCCAAACATAACTCTTCTCATTTAAACCAAAAAGTTCTATTTTGCTCTCATCTGTCCACAAAACATTTTTCCAATAGCCTTCTGGCTTGTCCACATGATCTTTAGCAAACTGAAGATGAGCAGCAATGTTCTTTTTGGAGAGCAGTGGCTTTCTCCTTGCAACTCTGCCATGCACACCATTGTTGTTCAGTGTTCTCCTGATGGTGGACTCATGAACATTAACATTAGCCAATGTGAGAGAGGCCTTCAGTTGCTTAGAAGTTACTCTGAGGTCCTTTGTGACCTCACCGACTATTACACGCCTTGCTCTTGGAGTGATCTTTGTTGGTTGACCACTCCTGGGGAGGGTAACAATGGTCTTGAATTTCCTCCACTTGTACACAATCTGTCTGACTGTGGATTGGTGGAGTCCAAACTCTTTAGAGATGGTTTTGTAATCTTTTCCAGCCTGATGAGCATCAACAACGCTTTTTCTGAGGTCCTCAGAAATCTTTGTTCGTGCCATGATACACTTCCACAAACATGTGTTGTGAAGATCAGACTTTGATAGATCCCTGTTCTTTAAATAAAACAGGGTGCCCACTCACACCTGATTGTCATCCCATTGATTGAAAACACCTGACTCTAATTTCACCTTCAAATTAACTGCTAATCCTAGAGGTTCACATACTTTTGCCACTCACAGATATGTAATATTGGATCATTTTCCTCAATAAATAAATGACCAAGTATAATATTTTTGTCTCATTTGTTTAACTGGGTTCTCTTTATCTACTTTTAGGACTTGTGTGAAAATCTGATGATGTTTTAGGTCATATTTATGCAGAAATATAGAAAATTCTAAAGGGTTCACAAACTTTCAAGCACTACTGTATATAAAGAAAAAAGCAGTGGACCCAAGACAGAACCTTGTGGAACACCAAACTTTACCTCAGTATGTCTAGAGAAGTCACCATTTACATCAACATACTGATAGCGATCAGTTAAATAAGAGCTGAGCCAGGAGAGGGCCGTTCCCTTAACTCCCACAACGTTTTCTAGTCTATCCAGAAGAATGGAATGATCAATGGTATCAAATGCTGCACTAAGGTCAAGCAACACAAGCAGCGAGACACAGCCCTGATCAGACGCCAACAGTAGGTCGTTTACTACTTTAACCAGTGCTGTCTCTGTGCTATGATGAGGTCTAAATCCTGACTGATACATTTCATGGATGTTATTCCTATGTAAATATGAGCATAACTGCTGTGCCACAGCTTTTTCTAGGATCTTGGAGATAAAGGGGAGGTTTGATATTGGCCGATAATTGGACAGCTGACAGGGATCAAGGTCAGGTTTTTTAATCAGGGGTTTGATAACTGCTAGTTTAAAGGATTTGGGTACATAGCCAATCGTGAGAGAAGAATTTATTATTTTTAGAAGCGGTTCAATTACTCCAGGTATTATCTGTTTGAATAGACGTGTAGGTAAGGGATCTAGTACACGAGTTGAGGCTTTTGATGTGGAGATTAATGAAAGTAATTCAGTTTCTCTAAGGGGAGTAAAACATTCTAATTGCTGATCTGATACAGTTATATTGTTAACTACAGGGTCACTTACATTGTCTGACCTTAAATTAGTAGTTTGAATTTTTTGTTGGATATTCTCAATTTTGTCATTAAAAAATTCATGAAGTCGTTGTTACTACATACTGCAGGTGTGCATGTGTCTATAGTGGACTTATTCCTGGTTAATTTTGCTACAGTATTAAATAGGAATCTAGGATTATTTTTGTTATCTTCTATTAGGGAGGAGAGATATGTTGATCTCGCAGCACTAAGAGCTTTTCTATACTTCAGGAAGCTCTCCTTCCACGCTAATTTGAACGCTACCAATTTTGTTTGATGCCATTTACGTTCCAATTTTCGAGTGGTCTGTTTTAATGTGTGAGTGTCATCATTATACCAGGGTGCTAATTTTTTCTCTCTGACCATTTTCCTTTAAAGAGGAGCTACATTATCTAAAGTATGGCGGAATGTTGACTCTAAGCATTCAGTTGCCTGATCAAGTTCTGCAGGGGCTGACAGTGACCCAATCAAAGTTGACAGCTCTGGGAGATCATTTATAAAGCTCTGTGCAGTAGTTGACGTGAAAGTACGTTTAATACAGTAGCGTGGTGAGGTGCATATATTATTACTCAGGCATATTTTGAATGAGATGAGACAATGATCTGAGATAACTTCAGACTGTGGAAGTGTGACTATATTTTCTACGTTTAACCCGAATGTTAGTATTAGATTGAGGGTGTGACCACCATTATGGGTCGGTCCTATGACATTCTGATTAATCCCTACTGAATCTAAAATGGACACAAACGCTGTTTTTAAAGGGTCTTCTGGGTTATCGAAGTGAATATTAAAATCTCCAATAACTAAAGCTTTGTCTAAAGAAATGACCAGATCTGAGATAAAATTTGCAAATTCAGAAAGAAACTCAGAATATGGCCCCGGGGGCCTGTAAATAATAAGTAATGGAATTAACTGGGTAGACTTATTTTTCGAGGCTGCATACATTATATTAATATGAAGAACTTCAAATGTATTAAATTTATAACCAGGTTTGTGTGTTACACCTAGATAATCATTATAAATAACCGCGACGCCTCCTCCTCTGCCAGTTAGACGAGGCTGGTGTATATAACTGTATCCAGGAGGACTCGCTTCATTTAATGCTATATATTCATTTGGCTTAATCCATGTTTCAGTTAAACAAAGTACATTAAACTCCTGATCAGTAATGAGTTCATTAACCATTAGCGCTTTAGATGTAAGAGATCTAATATTTAGAATAGAATAGAATGCCTTTATTGTCACTATACACGTGTACAATGAGATTAAAGAACTTCAATAGCCCCACCTTTAGCTCAAAGGTGCTGGCAGCAGCTGTACAGTCAGTATGATCTAATTTTATATTGATTAGGTTACTGGAACAAACTCTCTGAATATTTCTACCTTTTTGTTGAGCTCGGGGAACAGACACAGTCTCGATGTAGTGGACCCTGAGTGACGACTCTGTGCAGCTAGCAGACAGTCGGTTTAGCCTGTTCGTCTGCTCCCTGGCCTTGGCTCTGGATTGTCAGAAATTAACTAGGCCTGTTCTGAGACTATGACCTATGCTGCAGGAAATGAGAGCAGCACCTTCCCGAGTGGGATGGATACCGTCCCGCCCTAACAGGCCAGCAGTGCCCTCAAAATTAGCCCAATTATCTATAAAGCCCACACTGTTTTCAGAGCACCACCTGGACAACCAGCAGTTCAGCGACCATAACCTGCTGTAAGCTACATCGCCACGCCGCACTGGGACGGGGCCAGAGCATACTACAGCATCGGACATCGCCTTCGCTAATTTAAACACCTCTACAAAGTTACTGTTTGTAACCTCAGACTGACGAAGGCATATATCTTTAGCTCCTGCATGGATAACTATCTCTGAGAACCTGTGCTTGCCTAGGACCCTAAGATTATCTGCTATGTCTGGCACCCTGGCTCCCGGTATACACCTGACTAAAGCTGCTGGTGCCCCAAAGGCTGAGCTAATTTCACGTGCTGTATGATAGAGTCCCCTATAACCAGAGCTCTTTCAGGTTTCTCAGTGGGTGCATCACTAAGGAGAGCAAACCTGTTCGACATGTGATGCGGAGAGGAGTGGTGCTCCCGTGGGCGAGCCTCAGTGGTAGCTTTGGCTCTACGCTTATGCCACCGAGCCGTCACCCATTCACCCCGCTGTAAGGGCTCTAATGCTGGAGTTGGGGGATTACTAACTCCACCTAGGGCATCCAGATTTTCCCCTGCAGAAACTACACTGTTCTCATTCTCACTAGCCTTCTCTAAAGCCTGGATACGTGCTTCTAAAACTTCAATCTTCTCCGTCAGAGAGCTAACTAATCTGCACTTATCACAAATAAAGCTATCACTAGCGACGGAGGAAGAATGACTAAACATCCTGCACTCAGCACACTGAACAGGCTGAAGGTGTGCCATGATGAAAAGATTCATGTACCTTAATTGAAGATCTGTTGATATTAAAGCAGATCCGATATGGATGGCCTCCGCTTGTGGTCTTTACGCAGGAGGAGAGAAAAGAAAGCTTCCAGTCTTGGCGTTCTTCCGAAAAAAAGAAAAAAAACTGGAAAAAGGAAAGTGAAAGTGAAAAGTACAAAAAGGAAAGTGAAAGTACAATAAGAAATGAAGAGGATACTGGAAAATTATTTGTAGAAAAAATAAAAAAGATTAGTGATTAATGCCAACACTCGCGGAAAAAAGACTCATCGCAAACAACTCGGAAACCAGAAAGTGCGTAGTACAGAATGCGCATGCGCCAACTCAACCCACCATTTATACTCCCTTCACTTTCACTCTGTATTTTTGAGTGACCTATGATTTAAAATGTCTCTACGTGACAGATCTAAGCCTGTTCTGTTGATTTTCTCACCTTTCCAGATGTGTGTGATGGTGGTGCAGCTCGTTCACTGCCCCACTGAGCTCCACAGAGTTATTACTGCACCTAGTGGACAAAATGGGAACTGCAACAAACAAACCAAATAAACACTGGGGCAGGAATCACGCTGCCCCGTGCCCTGGGTAAGAACAGTGGACAGGACCGGGTGATGACTGGGTTGCCATGTTGGGCTAGTTTAAAATAATCCACATCTGCCAAGATCTTGTTTTATATCAAATAATCAAAATTAAATCAAACATGTCTCAATGTGACTCCTGTTTTCCCAGTGCTGATGTTTTCAGGTTAGATTCAGGTCTTTTGTTTGAATTCTGATATGCAGTTTGGCCGGAAATTTTGCTGAAACGTGGAAACCCTGGTTAATGAATGCAGCACTTCAGGAAACAGACCTGCTGTACAGAAAACAGTTAAATAAATTTTACATGTAAAACGTTCCAGAGCAAGCTGTTGGACTGCACACTGGATGACTGCATGCTGCCGATTCTCTGCCGAGATTCTCTAAAAATTCATTAGATTTCATCCAGTTGAGTTAGAATGAGGTAAAGTGTGATCACGTCTCCACTTCACTGTGTTTGAGGTTTTGTCATCATTAACGTCATCCTGCAACATCGGCTTGTCCTGAAGCAGAGTCGTCAGGTTATTTAACATTTAACATCCCAACTACATCTGAAAATCCACACAAAATCTCTGAAACGATCCTGAAAATGTGGTCATTTAAAAGAGACGCATCTTTCTGCTCTTTTTTCAGCCTTTACACAAGAAACAAAGGAAAAAGCGCAAAGAATTCTAAAGCTGATCTCAGTTTGGTGATTTCTTTGCTCTGATACACCTGAGTCCAGGGACGTAATCAGACTGCACTGGATATTTATTCCCACTGAACTAGAATCAGTGACCTTTTCTGTATAATTTTTGTAACTGGACCGTTTACAGGCCTGGATTTTAAGACCGTAACTAACTCCGAACTCCAGACGGTGTTTCCAAAGCAGTGCATTTTTCATTGTTTACTATCCAAATCACTGTAATCAGTGCCCTCCATCACGACATGCAGGCTGTATTAGGGGTTATTATTGCTAACTACATGGTGAAGACGTGTTGTTTTGCTTTCCTCTGTCCAAAATCTGCCTAAGAGTCATGAGTTCCAGCCCAGGAGGCTCAGGGTTCAGCTCAGCCTGGTGGTTTTCCTGTTTAAAGACTCACCAGATAATTAGAACGTCCGGACTGAAACTGATGACATCAAATGTGGACTGGAGCTGACTGAGTGGACCAGCTGACCTGTCCTGACGTAAATAACGCTCCAATAACGTGAGTCTGCAGTTTGGCGACTCAGTCAGCTGGTTTATGATGTCATGCAGCATCACTGTATTGTTTTCTAGAGCCATAATCAGAGTTCAGTGTTAATAAGGATTAATACTGACATTACACACATCAGTATTCAGAACTCAGACTGTAGTAATTCAGCACTGTTCAGAAGTTATGTAAGAGTTATGGACACAGGGCGGAGTTTGTCTAAAACAGAGGTGTGTCTCAGCTACGTTACATGAAATCCATTTCAGTTCATTTTTAAATTGTCTTTTGCTTTAAAATAAAATGCTATTTCCTTGTTCAGTCTTCATTTTCTAGTCCTGGTTTTTTTTTCAGGTTTAATGGCAAGTGTTTTTTTGTTTGTTTGTTTGTTTGTTTGTTTAAAGTGTTTAAAAGTCTAAACTTTAATTAAAAAGTCAGTCTCAGATGCTTCTACTCATGAACAATCTGGCAACCTCAGAAGCGTGGACTACACCCAGGTGATTTTAATAACCTGAATGGTGGAACTCGCAGCTGCGTAACCCGACTCTGAATACCAGGAACGTTCCTCATGTCAATACTGATGTAACTTCTGGATGTAAGAGGGTGACTCTGAATACAGGTGTTAGTGTTTTAATGTAAAAAGGAATCGCTGTGTGTAGAAAAGCCAGGAGTTGAAAATAGATGATCAGGCAATCTCGGTTGCCAGATTGGTATGATGGTTCCCAGTACTGTTCTTGATGAAATAACCCATCATTGTAACCCCGGGATTGTTTTGCTCGAAAGCCCAGTGCAGGAAACGGTCCAATCTGGCAGCGTGGAAGAGCGAAGCTCCATTTGGCCTTGCTCTCATCACATATGAGCTCAGAGTTAGCGAGAGCATGAAGCAGAGTGCAGGAACGTCCCCGTGGCAGAAGCACTGACAGATATTGCTGTCCAGTTTGAATGAGTTTAAGCATGTCCTCTGTTCTGATTCACTTCCAGGCAGACAGATGGACAGGCTCAAACGAGAACCTCCCGCTGTAGATCTGCTGCTCTGGACTTACTTGAAGTAATTTGGCCTCGCTCATGGCTGGCACACGTTCGGAGGCACTTGCGAGTCAGACCTGGAGGCTTCGACTTTCCAAAGATCTTTAAGCTTCCTGGACATCTTTGTGGACTGAAGTTTGAGAGCATCAGAGATGATCATCAGATCGGATCTGTTATGGTGCTGGACTGACTGAACTGTTTTAATCCTCGTGTAGCTCCCCCCCAATCCCCCTCCCCATGTCAGACCTTCTCTAAATTATGGAAATTTTGTGGAAGACGCTGACTTGGATATTGAGCCTGCTTTTGGCTGCTGCTGATCCTCAGAGCCTTTCTTACAGTTCTCAAGGTAAGACCCGGGTTCTAATGTTCTACACGTCAAACATGATTAGAGTGATTGTGTATCGTGTCGTTAACTCTCATCCTGTGCTTTCTGCTCTTGAAATGAAAAGAGGAGTTTCTGTCCCACCTGGAGGACTACCAGCTCACGGTGCCTGTTCGGCTGAACAATAAGGGCGAGTTTATGAGTTACACTGTGAAGCAGCACCGGCCCGGACGCAGGAGACGGGCACTGGATCAAACCGGGTTGGACGCTGCAGAGACCAGACTCTTTTATCGCCTGTCAGCTTACGGCAAGCACTTTCACCTGAACCTGATGCTCAACCCCAACCTGGTGTCCAAACATTTCACTGTAGAGTACTGGGGCAGGGACGGGCAGGAGTGGCGCCACGCCATGGTGGACGACTGCCATTACGTTGGATACCTACTGGATCAATACGACACAACAGGAGTGGCACTGAGTAACTGCAACGGTCTGGTGAGTACAGAGCTTTAGGTTCTCTGACATCTTCAGGACAGAGAAGTTCACACTTCTTCTTTGTGGTTTCTGGGTTCCTGTGTTTTGTTTTGTTTTTGTCGTATTAACTACAAGAGAGAATAAAGAGAGTCTGCTGAGGGAACGGCTGTTTATAACGTAAGTGATAACGGACTCGTTTCACAAAATTAAATGTAGCTATAAAAATTACTTTATATAACACTTACAGGAATCACATCACAACATCCTATCACTGATTATTTTCCTATAACGGCACGTTCTGAAGTGATTTACTCCTTACGTGTAGATGAGGTGAAGATGTTCTATCACAGGTTCGATGAGTATCTGATGAGTTAAATCAGGAGAAACAAAATTAAAATAATGTGGAAGACTTGTATTCTTTATGGTCCACATCTGGATCTCTGCACTGTTTATTCGAAAGCATCGCTCTCAGCTCGGAGTCCTCGGTACACACTGTAGGAATCATTGCAATGCTAAACGGTTTTAGCTTGGTTTTAAATGTTTTATTTACTGTGTTCACTGTGATTGCTTTCTGGTTTATCTAACATCTCTCTGGACTGTGCAGTGTTTGGACTCAAGACCAGCGCAAGGCTAAGATCCAGAGTCAGAGCCAGGGCCATCAAGATTAATGATGAACATGCTTTAAACGGGATAGAGAGAGAGAGAGAGAGAGAGAGAGTGGAACGAGTGCCAGGCAGGATACCATTGAAATGTGTAATGGCAGTAAAACACAGAGGCCCAAATGCACCTGATTTGAGGCCTAAGCGCCCCCTCTGCTCCCCTCCATGCTCCTCTGTGCTCCTCCACGCCCCTCCATGCCCTTCTAGCCCCGTCTGTCCCCCTCTGCCCCACCTCTGTGCCCCTCTGAGCCTTTCTACACCCCCTGTGCTCCTCTGCCCCCCCTTTGCACCCCTCAGCCCCCCTCTACGCCCCTTTGTCTACCTCTGTGACCCTCTCCGCCCCTCTGACTCCCTCTGACCCCCTCTGTGCTCCTGTGAACCCCTCTGAGCCCCTTTGAGCCCCTCTGTGCTCCTCTGAGCCCCTCTGTGCTCCTCTGTGCCCCTCTGACCCCCTCTTTGCTCCTCTGAACCCCTCTGAGTCTCTCTGAGCCCCTTTGTGCTCCTCTGCTCCCTCTGTGCTTCTCTGAGCTCCTCTGTGCTCCTGTGCTCCCCTCTGTGCCCCTCCGAGCCCGTCTGTGCCCCTCTGTGCTCTTGTGACCCCCTCTGTGCTCCTTTGTGCACTTCTGAGCCCCTCTGACCTCCTCTGAGCCGCTCTGCTCCCCACTGTGTGCCTCTGACCCCCTCTGACCCCCTCTGAGCTGCTCTGCTCCCCACTGTGCTCCTCTGACTCCCTCTGAGCTGCTCTGCTCCCCACTGTGCTCCTCTGAGCCCCTCTGAGACCTTCTGTGCTCCTCCCTGCCCCTCTGTTCTCCTCTTTGCTCCTCTGATCCCCACTGTGCTCCTCTGAGCCCCTCTGTGCCCCTCTGTTCTCCTCTGTGCTCCTCTCAGCCCTTCTGCCCACCTCTGAGCACCTCTCCACCCCTCTAACCCCCTCTGAGCCCCTCTGACACCATCTAAGCTCCTCTGAGCCCCCCTGTGCTCCTCTGAGCCCCTCTCCGCCCCTCTGACACCCTCTGAGCCCCTCTGACCCCCTCTGAGCCCCTCTGATGTCCTCTGAGCCTCTCTGTGCTCCTCTGAGCTCCTCTGAGCCCCTCTGACCCCCTCTGTGCTCCTCTGTGCTCCTCTTTGCCCTTCTGCCCCCCTCTGAGCCCTTCTGCCCCCCTCTGCCCCCCTCTGTGCTCCTCTGAGCCCCTCTGACCCCCTCTGACCCCCTCTGTGCTCCTCTGAGCTCCTCTGACCCCCTCTGTGCTCCTCTGAGCCCCTCTGACCCCCTCTGTGTGCCTCTGTGCTCCTCTTTGCCCTTCTGCCCCCCTCTGAGCCCCTCTGACCCCCTCTGAGCACCTCTGACCCCCTCTGTGTTCCTCTGAGCCCCTCTTAGTCCCTCTGTGCTCCTCTGAGCCCCTCTGACCCCCTCTGTGGCCCTCTGTGCTCCTCTGAGCCCCTCTGCCCCCTCTGTGGCCCTCAGAGTCCCTCTGTGCTCCTCTGAGCCCCTCTCTGCCCCTCTGAACCCCTCTGACCTCCTCTGTGCTCCTCTGAGCCCCTCTGACCCCCTCTGTGGCCCTCTGAGCCTCTCTGTGCTCCTCTGAGCCCCTCTGTGCTCCTCTGACACCCTCTGTGCACCTCTGAGCCCCTCTGACCCCCTCTGAGCCCCTCTGACCCCCTCTGTGCTCCTCTGTGCTCTTCTGAGCTCCTCTGAGCCCCTCTGTGCTCCTCTGAGCCCCTCTGATCCCCTCTGTGCTCCTCTGTGCTCCTCTGAGCCCTTCTGCCCCCCTCTGCCCCCATCTGAGCCCCTCTGACCCCCTCTGTGCTCCTCTGAGCTCCTCTGAGCCCCTCTGTGCTCCTCTGACCCCCTCTGTGCTCCTCTGAGCCCCTCTGACCCCCTCTGTGCTCCTCTGTGCTCCTCTGAGCCCCTCTGTGCTCCTCTGACCCCCTCTATGCTCCTCTGAGCTCCTCTGAGCCCCTCTGTGCTCCTCTGTGCTCCTCTGACCCCCTCTGTGCTCCTCTGAGCTCCTCTGAGCCCCTCTGACCCCCTCTGAGCTCCTCTGAGCCCCTCTGACCCCATCTGTGCTCCTCTGTGCTCCTCTGAGCCCCTCTGACCCCCTCTGTGCTCCTCTGAGCTCCTCTGAGCCCCTCTGACCCCCTCTGTGCTCCTCTGTGCTCCTCTTTGCCCTTCTGCCCCCTTCTGAGCCCCTCTGACCCCCTCTGAGCACCTCTGACCCCCTCTGTGCTCCTCTGAGCCCCTCTGTGGCCCTCTGTGCTCCTCTGAGCCCCTCTGCCCCCTCTGTGGCCCTCAGAGTCCCTCTGTGCTCCTCTGAGCCCCTCTGCCTCCTCTGTGGCCCTCAGAGTCCCTCTGTGCTCCTCTGAGCCCCTCTCCGCCCCTCTGAACTCCTCTGACCCTCTCTGTGCTCCTCTGAGCCCCGCTGACCCCCTCTGTGGCCCTCTGACCCCCTCTGTGGCCCTCTGAGCCCCTCCGTGCTCCTCTGAGCCCCTCTGCCCCCTCTGAGCCCCTCTGTGCTCCTCTGTGCTCCTCTGAGCCCCTCTGCCCTCCTCTGCTGCCTCTGGCCCCCTCTGTGCCATTCTGTGCCCTTCTGTGCCCCCCTGCCCACCTCAGTGCCCCTCTGAGCCCCTCTGTGCCCCGCTGACCCCCTCTGTGCCATTCTGTGCCATTCTTTGCCCCCTGCCCACCTCAGTTCCCCTCTCTGCCCTTCCGCCCCCTTCTGTGCTCCTATGTGCCTCACTGCCCCCCTTTTGTGCCCCTCTGTGCCCTTCTGCTCCCCCCCGTGCCCCTCTGTAGCTCTATCAGAGCTGCACCGTGTGTTTCGCTCCACTGTATCTGCTTTGTGTTAAGGCGACCTGTGAGTGTCAGTAGAATATTATCGTAGCTGCGTGTCTGTGCGTTGGGATCAGATCCTTTCTGCACCTGCAGGTCTGCTTTCAGCTGCCAGCTGCTTCGTGTCTCCTGCTGCGTTTCGTCAGTTGAACACTCGCTTTAGAGACGATGCTCCTGGCAGCTTCGGCCGCTGCGCCACTGAGGAGTCGGATCTGTGTTCAACAACATAAAACTGCTTTAACACACAGTTTACTCTTTACAGTTTCTCAGTAACACGATGAGCTGCATTGTTCTCTGATTAACTTTAGTAAAGAGAGCGTACTCCTGAGGGCACGGCTGTTCATAGCTGCTATAATATTCCACAACATTAAATGTAACTGTAAACAGATAAAAATGAAATGTTCTTTAATAAATGCATTTTTAAATTATTTGTAAATAGCTGTGGTGTAGCAACCTATCATTGATTATTTTCCTGTAGGAGCACTCCAGATCGTGTTTTATTCTGTACATGATGAAGTTAAAGATTAATACAAGTACTTCAGTATTCTAAATATTGAACATAAAAAATCTCGACGTCATAAATAAATATGTTTTGTAGTTTTCCTGCGTTGTAGTGTCCAGTTATCCGTCATGTGAGGTATTCGGGATCAGTGTGTCCTGGGAAGTGCAGTACAAGGTTATTAATGTCCACTTGTTCTGATAAATAATATAATATAATATAATATAATATAATATAATATAATATAATATAATATAATATAATATAATATAATATAATATAATATAATATAATACATACAGGACACTTTTTCCATGGAATAAAAGCATGTGTTCTAGTCCCTTCTGGTGAGTTAATTGATAGCATGCAATATTGTTATTATATTGTTTATCCTCCATGTATTTCTCTACTCTCTCCAATGGAGAATGAGCGTGCAATATTGTTATGATATTACATGTTGTCAAGATAACACGACATCACACATCGGAGCTCATGTGAAGATACAATGACAAAACTTTTCTGATGCGTATGCACACAATCATTTCTTTGTCGGCCAGGAGAGAGAGAAGACGAGGCTAATCCACTGCTAGGTTTAAGTACGAAATAAATAAACTGAAACTGAAGATGTGCTGAACATCGGAAAGGCTCCCAAAACTTCACTGGATATTCTTCGTGCATAATTTACAAGAGAAAAACAGACCAACAGACATTGCAAAACTGGAAAAGAGAACAATAGCAGAACTTTTGTCAAAGTTCAAGTTTTGGACTTGTACCATTTTTATTGTTAGAACTTTGACTTTGTACATTGAATTGACAGAACGTTGAATTACATTTGATCATAATCAGCATTCAGTATTGGTAAGTTCCCCCCGTTCTTAACTTTTTGTAAAATCTATAATTGTTCCATTGAATGTGTATGTATAATAATAATAATAATAATAATATTGGCTGGTTTTTTTCATGGTCTATCATATTCCATTCAGCTACTCATCTTTAACTCGTTCAGAATCATGCTAGCTGAATGGAATATATCTAATAGACAACTCAACACCGGCTAATATTATTTAAATATAACATGATGTGATTGTGACTGAACACAGAAGAGTGAGAGCAGAATGAGACTGAGATTTGTGATTAAAGGCATGAGAAATGAGATGTGAGCTCAGAGAGAGAGAGAGAGAGAGAATGGAAAATTCCAGAGGACAGTCCTGGTCCTGCCCCCTTCCCCCTGTGACAGGGACGAGACGTGGGAGACGGGACCCCGTGTTGAACCCCTCCGTGGTATCTCCTGTGGCATTCACAGAAATCTGTGGGAATGTGGAGACACAGTGAGGCCTTCTGTTTCTGGAGGTTTTTTTCCTGCAGTCACTGCGTCTGTTGAGGAAACACAAAAACTCAGAGATACGCAATAAACGTGTCTGTAAATCCGATAAACATCTTCATACTCACTTTTTACTCTGGTGATGTTCTGTTGTTTGCCGAATTCTGGAATTTTTTTTAAAACCAAAATAGAGTTTTTCTGACAATAATATACTTTAACATCTGTAAGATAAGAAAACATAATGACATTAAAATGTTTTTATTTCGACATCAGGAAGGACTGAAGCTCTCTGAAATATAAACTGTGGAGGAGGAACAGGGCTGGACCAGGCAATGATGATGATGATGATGATGATGATGATGATGTCATCAATATCATGATAAATTACATCACAATGTGTTTTTTTGAGATGTTGTTGATATTGTGATATCTTTTTATTAACTTGTACATTTCTAAGATAATCACAAGGAGGTTATATTTTTGCCTCCATTTGTTAGCCTCTTAGTCAGTTAGTTAGTTAGTTAGTTAGTTAGTTAGTTAGTTAGTTAGTTAGTTAGTTAGTTAGTTAGTTTGTTTGTTTGTTTGTTTGTTTGTTCCCACCATAAGTCAGAAAGTAGTGAACCAATTGGGATGAAATTGAGTGTCCAGCTTTAGTATGATCCAGTCCCAGGTTCTGGGGATTTGATTTTGATGTTGGTGATGCTGTATGTGTTTTGGTGGAGGTCTGCTCTCGACCAAGTGACCTAGTTTTTTTTTTTTTTAAATGTATTTTTATAAATAAAAAGCTTTTGTAGGCATTAAATAAAATAAAGTTTCATCCTTTAAAAATAAATCTCTAAAAGCACGACTGTTCTTCTGCTAATTTTGGATCAGACCTGTTGGATCTGGTGCTCCGGACTGAAACGTCTCTGAGAGTCGTGATGTGATGATTTTGTTGTTCACCCGCTCTGAGTAGAAAATGTCAGACTCTGATCCCGTGGAATGTTTATCCGACTGACACGCGCTTTTACAGGACAGTGTAAGGTCGATAAAACATTTCAGCTCAAATACAACTTCAAAATCACACTTCCCAAAAGAGAGAGTTTTATTTTAATGCAATGTGTTGTTTTATATTTCAGACAAAGTCCAAAGAGTGTAAAATCCCAGCGTGTAAAATGCCAGCGTGTGATGTGGAACAGCAGATTAAACTTTTACTTTATTTTCTGCATCAGAAACTTTAAATATTAAACAGAGTTCATCTGCACTGCAAAACCACAACTGATCAATGATTTACAGCCTGAAACTTGTCCACGGGGGGAGACACAATTCAGATGGGGCCCAAGGAAAATGTCCTCCGTCTCTCTCTCTCTCTCTCTTTCTTTCTCTCTGTCTCTCTCTCGGTGTCTCTCTTTCTCCCTGTGTCTCTCTCTGTCCAGCTGCAGTGATGTTACAGAAATGTGATTAATGTTGAAATTGAAGCAGTATTTCAGTTGTATCCTTTATAAACAGAGATGAGGTCAGTGTGTCATTTAATAAAAACAACTAAAAATTAATGTCTAATGATGTGAATAACATCTGAATAATGTCTGAATAATGTCTGAACAGCGTCTGAATAACGTCTGAATAACGTCTGAACAGTGTCTCAATAACATCTGAATAACGTCTGAATAACAGCTGAATAATGTCTGAATAACGTCTGAACATTGTCTGAACGTCTGAATAACATCTGAACAGTGTCTCAATAACATCTGAATAACGTCTGAATAACAGCTGAATAACGTCTGAATAACAGCTGAATAATGTCTGAATAACGTCTGAAAAACATCTGAGTAACGTCTGAATAATGTCTGAACAACGTCTGAATAATGTCTGAATAGCGTCTGAACAGCATCTGAATAACGTCTGAACAGCGTCTGAATAACATCTGAACAACGTCTGACCAGCGTCTGAGTCGCGTCTCCTCTCCCCTGTGCCCTTGTGCTTGAGGCGTATACAGAGTGCGTTTGGTTTGCATGTGCAGCAGTTTATTATTTTGTTGGAAAGCGCTTTAATTGGTTTCATTGTGGCTTTTACAGACTCGGAAAACGTGCCAATGTTTTTTTATAAACACGTCTTTGGAGTACTTCTACAATTTATGCTGTGGTGAGGGTTGTCAAGGGCACAGGATTGTGTACTTTGGTTTGCGTCCCAGTAATTATGGTGTTGTTCTTCATGTAATTGGTGGTTTCAATGTGATTTATCTCATTATTACGGATTGCAGGGTTTTTTTTAATTTAATTTGCATTTTGCACACAAATCACATACAAATGTGTGTGCTTTTCCTGAACTCTAACCTCAGGACATGGTATTATTATTTGCTCTGACACACACACACACACACACACACACACACACACACACACACACACACACACACGGTGTTACGTATCCAGGATTATCAGTTTGAGATCGCTATCTGGATTAATTTGAAACACAGAAAATGGAAATTAACCTTCTGCATCATTTAATTTTTCCTCCCTTTGTTCCTCTACAAGCACGGAGTCATCACCACAGAAGAAGAGCAGTATTTAATCGAGCCCCTAAAGGTTGCATCCTCCAGAAACTCCAGTGAGTTCCGGCTCCCCGGCGAAGGCCAGCCGCACGTTATTTATAAAAAATCCTCCATCTCTTTGCGGCAGGAGCACAGCGAGGAGCACAGCGAGGAGCTCAGCTGCGGTGTTTCAGGTTGGTGAATCCAGGAGTGTGGAGTAATCTGGGACGGTTAGTGAAGACCGAGTAAAGAGAAGGGCGGAGCAGAAAGCTGTGGTGTGAGACTCGGGTCGGGTCAGAACCATGGTACTGAGTTTATCAGCTGCGTCAAATCTGAAAATCTCCTCAGATCACAACACAGTAGAGCTGCTTCTGTACAACACACACCAACTACATGTGAGGAGTGTGTGTGTGTGTGTGTGTGTGTGTGTGTGTGTGTGTGCATGTGTGTGTGTGCGCGTGTGTCTCATGAGGAAGTCAGCGAGTCTTGACACAACGTATCTAATGACTTTTCCTCCAGCATCGGGGTCATAAACACTCCAGCTAGAAGAATATAGTCACACACACACACACACACACACACACACACACACACACACACACACACACACACACACACACTTCACACTGAGTTCTGCATTGTGATTGGTTGTCAGGTGTTGATTAATTCTCTGTAACAGCAGCTCTACTCAACAGTAGTGCAGGTTTATATTCATGTCCTACTCCGTTATGGTTTCCATGGTAACAGCTCATTCACAGTAGAACCCTGTCAGACACTGAGAACTCTTTTAAGTTCTAGATAACTAAACGTTCTTATCCTCCTCTGCAGGACCTTTATAGGGTTTTAATTACGTTCCTGAATGTGTGTGATGCTGTACATCATCAAAATTTTGCTTAAAAGTATAAAATTAATAAATATGCTTTGATCTTTCCGAGGTTCGTGATTTGACTTTATAATTTTTTTTTTATCCGAAGCTGAGGAATAAACTGATTAAATATTTCTGTAGGCGGTACGGTGGTGTAGTGGTTAGTGCTGTCGCCTCACAGCAAGAAGGTCCGGGTTCGAGCCCCGTGGCCGGCGAGGGCCTTTCTGTGTGGAGTTTGCATGTTCTCCCCGTGTCCGCGTGGGTTTCCTCCGGGTGCTCCGGTTTCCCCCACAGTCCAAAGACATGCAGGTTAGGTTAACTGGTGACTCTAAATTGAGCGTAGGTGTGAATGTGAGTGTGAATGGTTGTCTGTGTCTATGTGTCAGCCCTGTGATGACCTGGCGACTTGTCCAGGGTGAACCCCGCCTTTCACCCGTAGTCAGCTGGGATAGGATCCAGCTCGCCTGCGACCCTGTAGAACAGGATAAAGCGGCTACAGATAATGAGATGAGAAATATTTCTGTAAACGCTGTAATCAATCCTCACTGAGGTTCAGTATTAAACAGTAGACTCGTGAGTGTGTTGGATATTCAGTGATTAACGCTAAATATTTTTACGCCGCCTCCCAGACCTCACGATAAAGCAGACACCATGTTGGAAGAGCAGCCACGGCCCTGTGGCTCCACCCCCCTCGCAGAATAACCACACCTCTGGCAGTCGTGATCGTCACCGGCGCTCCGTGAGCTCCGAGCGCTTTGTCGAGACCCTGGTGGTGGCCGATAAGATGATGGTAGGCTACCACGGCCGCAAGGACATCGAGCACTACATCCTGTCTGTCATGAACATTGTAAGTTTGATTCTGCTTCTTGTTTACATCACATGACCACGCAGTGTCCAATCAGAGCTCCGTTTTCCGGCCTGGTCCTGGAACGGAACGCCTCGAGACCTCGACATCATTTTGTCTGACTTTGTGTCTTTTCTTCTTTTCTGGAGGTCAGGTTGCCAAACTTTACCATGATGCCAGTCTCGGAAACGTTGTGAACATTATCGTGACCAGGCTGATCGTTCTGACGGAGGACCAGGTGAGGGTTCTCACGCCATAACCACGATTTATAAACAACCAAACAATCAAAATAATATGTTTATAATAATCAGGGGACTTGGGTTGTTCCCTTGGGGGAATTTCCTCAAAAGGTTTTATGTAGAACCCTACAGCAGAGTTCCCCAAATAGAACCCTATTTGGAAGAGAGGAACCCCTGAGGAACACTTGAGGAACTCCTAAGAAGTGCCAAAAAGTTAAAAGTTTATTTCTGATTGGAAAACACTTCGTTGTAGAGTTCTACACAGAACCCTTCCCCGTTAATACACGATCTACACTCTGAGAAAAAGGGCTCTTTAAGGGTTTATATATCATTAAGGGTTCTTAGCATACAAAATGGGTTCTCCTGTGAACCATTAAGGATTTCCCTTTTTTCTAAAGAATGTTTTTTTTTTCTAAAACTGCATAAATTCAAATTATGAATCTGATTTGTTTTAATTCAACTTCAACACTTAGTTATCCAAATAAACCCTTAAAGAACCCTTAAAGAACCTTTCTTCCCAACAGTGTACCAAGTACTGAGAAGCTAAATGTGAAACTCCTGACAGGTTCGAGGTACTTGGTGCATTCTTAGAACAAAAAAAAAAGGGGGGGGGGGGTTCTTCAATGGTTCTAAGGTTTCATTTGATAATTGAGTGTTCTTGTTTTCCAAAAGATTTCCAAAACCATTCTGTGGTTCTCCATTTGTGGGAAGGTTCTCTGTGGATCTCAACACTAGATTGTTCCCGTGTCAGAAAGGAGCTGAAGTAGAAATGCTTTTAGGAGTTAAAGAACCCTGTGGTATCCAAATTAGGTGTACATTTGGATTCCCCATTGGATAATTAAGGGTTCTCAGCTTCTAAAAATGGTTCTACAGAGAACCTTTAGAGGGACAACTGAAGCTGATTGTGAGAAGAAAAACTTTCTGAAAGAGTTTCCTTCTTCGAAAGGATTTCATGCAGAACCCTTGAAGGAAGATAAGAGCCACTGAAGAACCTTTTTCTCCTGAGTTTACGGTTCTGTGTGGTGAAGTTCTGTGCTGTGTGTTAGAACGTTTCCTTGGAGCAGTGGTGTGAGCGGTGTGTGTGTGTGTGTGTGTGTGTGTGTGTGTGTGTGTGTGTGTGTGTGTGAGCCTACAAGAGTAATAACACAGTGACATATGGAGCCTTTAACTCTAATTATAAGGCTGCGTGGATGTTTTCACTGATCCTTCATTCTTTATTTAGTCTCCTATACATAGAACGTGAAGGTTCTGTCTTGGCAGAACCTATTTTCAGTAACACAGGGACTCTAGAGGGCTGTTTTTAATATGCTGGATCTGGATGAGACAGACAGACAGACAGACAGACAGACAGACAGACAGACAGAAGTGTCTTACCATCTGGGCCACCATGGAGAAAGATGAAAGCTCTTCAAATAGATAGAAGTTCACTCGAGTCCCTAAGGAGCACCGTAAACCTGTTCTACACGCAGATGTGTGTAATGAGAGAACCAGGTGTTCTACAGGCACCAGTCTGCTTTTATTATCCCTCACACCACCCTGACATTGATTATTTTCCTTTAACTACACATCCCTTTGTTAGTGTTTTATTCCTCTTATACAGTCACACAGCAATTTACCACTGATGAGATTTATTTTATAGAACATTGACATGTCATAGTTTTTATCCCTTTATAGTTGTATTTAAGGTTCATGAAACAAGTTGTCACTTATGTTATAGCAGCAGTAAACAGTTGTTCCCTCACTAGCCTCTCTCTATTCTCTGTCCAAGTTAATCAGACAAAAAATAATCACAGTTTGTTCTGTCATGTTCCTGAGAAACCGCAAAGAAGAAGAAGAAGTAAACTCCTCTGTGCTGAAGATCTCAGAGATCTTAAATTTCCAGCTTCACCTCTGACTGATACACAGCACTGACACTGGAGACTCCTTACAGACACGTTACACAAACATCCCTCATCACCGATAAATGATAACGCATGCGAACGAGAGCTTTCATATAAACCTGCGTTACTGTCAGAGCTGCTGCTGTGGTAGAGAATTACTCCACACCCTCTGATGGATCTTCTCAGAGCTTCTCTCTCCTCTGTGTGTGCTGCAGCCGAATCTGGAGATTAACCACCACGCTGATAAATCTCTGGACAGTTTCTGTAAGTGGCAGAAATCGCTCTTGTCTCATCAGGGGGACGGAAACAGCATCCCGGAGAACGGCATTGCTCACCACGACAACGCGGTTCTCATCACCAGGTCAGTGAGTTCTCCCACCTGTGCTTTTTTAATGAGCGTGAACAGAACCCTGGTGTGTTCTGTGTGTTCTGCTCCTCTTCGGTGCGGTGACACAGTGATCACACTCGGTCGGGTCTCAGAGCTCTGAGTGCGCTGGTCTCGACCTGCTTCCATGTGAACTCAAGCAGTGAGAAAGTGACTCAACTCTGAATTGACTCGCTCAGCTGCAGGAAGTGAATCAGATGCGCTGTGTGTTTTGGGGTTGTAAAGTTTTTTCTTTCTGTGAGCTGCGGAACTGAGCTGAAGGACAGAGCCATAGTGCTGCAACTACGTTTAGAAAAACTAATCTCTGAATGTGAGAAACGTCTTCTAAACATGTCATTTATATAATAATCTAACGGTTTATTGAGCGTAGGCTCCGCGTCCTTCGTGCCCAGGACAATTCTGTGATTTCTACGCACACTTTTTCCAGCATCGTATCTCTGACCAAAAGAGTTTTACAAGGACATTTTAACATTTTATAGTTCAATTGAAAATCAACAGATGCTTAAAAGTCTGAAAAACATCTGCGAAGAAAAAAATGATATGAAACATCACATTTGTACCCAAAGCACAGAGTTTTTATTGACGATTAATGCGAGGCATCGCAAAGTAGACGCAGATGTCTGAAGGTTAGACGATAAACGTTATTATGATTGTTTATGTGCTTAAATATTGACGCTGGAAAAAATGATGATTTAGTCTGAAAGTGCTGGAATGTAGGTTAATTGTGCTTCATAGTTTATTTTTTAATTTTTATCCATTTATTGATGAACTCTGTCGATCTGAGTGAACTTTTCTCAATAAGGAGGCAAATGGGGCGGCACGGTGGTGTAGTGGTTAGCACTGTCGCCTCACAGCAAGAAGGTCCGGGTTCGAGCCCCGTGGCCGGCGAGGGCCTTTCTGTGCGGAGTTTGCATGTTCTCCCCGTGTCCGTGTGGGTTTCCTCCGGGTGCTCCGGTTTCCCCCACAGTCCAAAGACATGCAGGTTAGGTTAACTGGTGACTCTAAATTGAGCGTAGGTGTGAATGTGAGTGTGAATGGTTGTCTGTGTCTATGTGTCAGCCCTGTGATGACCTGGCGACTTGTCCAGGGTGAACCCCGCCTTTCACCCGTAGTCAGCTGGGATAGGCTCCAGCTCGCCTGCGACCCTGTAGAACAGGATAAAGCGGCTACAGATAATGAGATGAGATGAGGAGGCAAATGAAAAGAGTGCCCAGTGGAACCTGGTTATTCTGCAGGATGAAATAGATGAAACAGGTGTAGATCAGATCCCCTGTGCCTTCTGCTCATCACTCAGCACCACAGTTTGCGATAAGGTTCTGTGAAAGTGCTGCGTCGCCAAGGCGATGAGTTCCAGGCTCTCAGTCACTGCACGCATTAGAAACGGTGACCATGTCGCTGCTAAACCCTGCACACCGTCATCACCTGGAAACCAATGCTGCACTTCTCTTCTAACTGTTTTGTCGACGTTACCACAGCAACCAAATCACACCCTCGGTTCACCTGTAGCATGTTCAGCATTTTTCCAACTTGTGCTAACATTTTTCCCCTCGGGTTTTCCTTTTCTCTCAGGTTTTTTGACAGGTTTTACAGCTCTGCACTCTTTGGTCCTCATGTTGTTGAGCCTGATGCTTTTTAAAGGAGAGATAAATCTACTTTTGATCTGCGATGGTGTGTTTACTGACATCTTCATTTCATAATTAAAGCTTAATTAATTAATTAATCAATCAATCAATTAATTAAGGACTTAATTAATTAACCCTATGTTCATTTTATGCTCTGATGAGAAACAGTAGCAGCTATAGAAAGTGTCTAATGCTAGCTACACTATATGGTCAAAGGTATGTGCACCCCAATGTGTTTCTTCTTCAAACTGTTCCCACACAGTTGTGTAGAACGTCTCTGTATTCTGGAGCTTTACAGTTTCCCTTCACTGGAACTCAGAGTCCAAACCTGTTCCAGCATGATGATGCTCCTGTACACACAATGAGCTCCGTGAAGACATGGTATGGTGTGTGAAGGTTGGAGTGAAGAACTCGAGTGTCCTTGTAGATGAACTGAATGAACACAAATCCCCACAGCCATGCCCCAAAATCTAGTGGAAAGGCATCCCAGAAGAGAAGAGAAGAGAAGAGAAGAGAAGAGAAGAGAAGAGAAGAGAAGAGAAGAGAAGAGAAGAGAAGAGAAGAGAAGAGAAGAGAAGAGAAGAGAAGAGAAGAGAAGAGAAGAGAAGAGAAGAGAAGAGTGGAGCTCATTATGACAATGAAGGAGAATAAATCTGGAATGAGACATTCAACAGGGACATACAGGAGTGATGGTTGGGGTGCACATACTTTTGGCCATATAGTGTAAATTAAATAGTGCACTAATCAGTGTGAAAATTTAATCAGTTGTGTGATTCACTTGTTACTCTGTGACGTCCTTCCAAGCTTTATTTTCTTCCTAAGGGTTTCTTCTCTACATGTAGAAGTTTTTCCAACATTTCTGTGAAAACTAACTGCAGGTAGGAAGTTGTGAAGTGGGAAGTGAAGCGGCGTCGGCTCACACACACCGTAGGTTCGGTCCGAGGAATCGTCCAGACGTTCAGCTTCGCTGCATCACACCTCATTTACATAACTGAAAAAAAAATCCCATAGAAACATCACTAGATATCTCCACGTGCCTAGAAAACGAGCGATCGTCTCTCAGGTTGTGACTCATGAGTAAAAAAACCCCACACAGTGTGAATTCTGAACTAACAGACGAGCACAAATCACATCACTGAAGGTGAATGGAGTAAAATAAAGGATGATTAAAGACGCAGTCTCGTCGTGTTCAGGGCTCTGTAAATTGCTGAAGGATTATTCTCCAGGCACTCATTACGTCTCGCTGCAGAGACTCAACACACACTGCTGTTCCTGTCCTTCCTGACATTTCTGTATTCTTTGGACTTTGCCTCGGATGAGAAACGCTGTGCTTGCCTGAGAACAGGCCGAAACAAATGAGCTGAGGTTCAGGTGAGATGGTGCAGTGGCTCGGGCCAAGAAAAAGCTCATGAATTACAGGACAGTGCCGTGTTCAGTCTGGAGATGCGATACGGGTGTCTTTTTTTTTTTTTTAAAGACACTGACGCAGGGTCCAGTAAGCGCTGATTAACCATCACATCTGGTAAGATCATTGTGGAATCCTCCAGGAAGGAAGATACCTCGGCTGGGTCTGTCGTTTATTTTAGCGATGCGGGGTTTTCGTTTATGACTAATGATCCCTTGGAAGAGAGAGCGAGCTCCACCAAGGCCAGACTTCTGATCGTACGCCGTATTTATCACCACACGACTCTGAAAGGCAGCTGGTGGAAAGAATGTGAATCGTTTGTGTATCTTAATGTGGACAACTTCATGAATTTCTGAGATGCGTTAAAGCGAGATGGTGCAGGAAGAAACCATAAAGAACACGTCTTCTCTTAAACTTTAAAAAGGCTTTAAGTTCTGGACATCACACTCACATCATGGTATAGAACCCTGAAAATCACAATAAACCACAGTGGGTTATTCAGGTTTAGAACCAAAATCTCCTCAAGGTTTCTGTGTGTTTTTTTGTGTTCATGAAATTTTAGATATTAATTCCTAACTCTAATTAGAAACTTATTGCAAAAGAATGTTTAACGAGACCGTCAATGACAATGTAGCTCACTCCGGCCCCGCCTAATCCAGAAGGAACGATCTAAAGTGGGCCATCTTGTGCAATAAATGTTGCGAGCTACAACCCCGATTCCAAAAAAGTTGGGACAAAGTACAAATTGTAAATAAAAACGGAATGCAATGATGTGGAAGTTTCAAAATTCCATATTTTATTCAGAATAGAACATAGATGACATATCAAATGTTTAAACTGAGAAAATGTATCATTTAAAGAGAAAAATTAGGTGATTTTAAATTTCATGACAACAACACATCTCAAAAAAGTTGGGACAAGGCCATGTTTCCCACTGTGAGACATCCCCTTTTCTCTTTACAACAGTCTGTAAACGTCTGGGGACTGAGGAGACAAGTTGCTCAAGTTTAGGGATAGGAATGTTAACCCATTCTTGTCTAATGTAGGATTCTAGTTGCTCAACTGTCTTAGGTCTTTTTTGTCGTATCTTCCGTTTTATGATGCGCCAAATGTTTTCTATGGGTGAAAGATCTGGACTGCAGGCTGGCCAGTTCAGTACCCGGACCCTTCTTCTACGCAGCCATGATGCTGTAATTGATGCAGTATGTGGTTTGGCATTGTCATGTTGGAAAATGCAAGGTCTTCCCTGAAAGAGACGTCGTCTGGATGGGAGCATATGTTGCTCTAGAACCTGGATATACCTTTCAGCATTGATGATGTCTTTCCAGATGTGTAAGCTGCCCATGCCACACGCACTAATGCAATCCCATACCATCAGAGATGCAGGCTTCTGAACTGAGCGCTGATAACAACTCGGGTCGTCCTTCTCCTCTTTAGTCCGAATGACACGGCGTCCCTGATTTCCATAAAGAACTTCACATTTTGATTCGTCTGACCACAGAACAGTTTTCCACTTTGCCACAGTCCATTTTAAATGAGCCTTGGCCCAGAGAAGACGTCTGTGCTTCTGGATCATGTTTAGCTACGGCTTCTTCTTTGAACTATAGAGTTTTAGCTGGCGACGGCGGATGGCACGGTGAATTGTGTTCACAGATAATGTTCTCTGGAAATATTCCTGAGCCCATTTTGTGATTTCCAATACAGAAGCATGCCTGTATGTGATGCAGTGCCGTCTAAGGGCCCGAAGATCACGGGCACCCAGTATGGTTTACCGGCCTTGACCCTTACGCACAGAGATTCTTCCAGATTCTCTGAATCTTTTGATGATATTATGCACTGTAGATGATGATATGTTCAAACTCTTTGCAATTTTACACTGTCGAACTCCTTTCTGATATTGCTCCACTATTTGTCGGCGCAGAATTAGGGGGATTGGTGATCCTCTTCCCATCTTTACTTCTGAGAGCCGCTGCCACTCCAAGATGCTCTTTTTATACCCAGTCATGTTAATGACCTATTGCCAATTGACCTAATGAGTTGCAATTTTAGTCCTTCAGCTGTTCCTTTTTTGTACCTTTAACTTTTCCAGCCTCTTATTGCCCCTGTCCCAACTTTTTTGAGATGTGTTGCTGTCATGAAATTTCAAATGAGCCAATATTTGGCATGAAATTTCAAAATGTCTCACTTTTGACATTTGATATGTTGTCTATGTTCTATTGTGAATACAATATCAGTTTTTGAGATTTTTAAATTATTGCATTCCGTTTTTATTTACAATTTGTACTTTGTCCCAACTTTTTTGGAATCGGGGTTGTATATGCACTATATACAAGCTATATACAGTGGTGCTTGAAAGTTTGTGAACCCTTTAGAATTTTCTATATTTCTGCATAAATATGACCTAAAACATCATCAGATTTTCACACAAGTCCTAAAAGTAGATAAAGAGAACCCAGTTAAACAAATGAGACAAAAATATTATACTTGGTCATTTATTTATTGAGGAAAATGATCCAATATTACATATCTGTGAGTGGCAAAAGTATGTGACCCTTTGCTTTCAGTATCTGGTGTGACCCCCTTGTGCAGCAATAACTGCAACTAAACGTTTGCGGTAACTGTTGATCAGTCCTGCACACCGGCTTGGAGGAATTTTAGCCCGTTCCTCCATACAGAACAGCTTCAACTCTGGGATGTTGGTGGGTTTCCTCACATGAACTGCTCGCTTCAGGTCCTTCCACAACATTTCCATTGGATTAAGGTCAGGACTTTGGCTTGGTCATTCCAAAACATTAACTTTATTCTTCTTTAACCATTCTTTGGTAGAACGACTTGTGTGCTTAGGGTCGTTGTCTTGCTGCATGACCCACCTTCTCTTGAGATTCAGTTCATGGACAGATGTCCTGACATTTTCCTTTAGAATTCGCTGGTATAATTCAGAATTCATTGTTCCATCAGTGATGGCAAGCCGTCCTGGCCCAGATGCAGCAAAACAGGCCCAAACCATGATACTACCACCACCATGTTTCACAGATGGGATAAGGTTCTTATGCTGGAATGCAGTGTTTTCCTTTCTCCAAACATAACGCTTCTCATTTAAACCAAAAAGTTCTATTTTGGTCTCATCCATCCACAAAATATTTTTCCAATAGCCTTCTGGCTTGTCCATGTGATCTTTAGCAAACTGCAGACGAGCAGCAATGTTCTTTTTGGAGAGCAGTGGCTTTCTCCTTGCAACCCGGCCACGCACACCATTGTTGTTCAGTGTTCTCCTGATGGTGGACTCATGAACGTTAACATTAGCCAATGTGAGAGAGGCCTTCAGTTGCTTAGAAGTTACCCTGGGGTCCTTTGTGACCTCGCCGACTATTACACGCCTTGCTCTTGGAGTAATCTTTGTTGGTCGGCCACTCCTGGGCAGGGTAACAATGGTCTCCATTTGTACACAATCTGTCTGACTGTGGGTTGGTGGAGTCTAAACTCTTTAGAGATGGTTTTGTAACCTTTTCCAGCCTGATGAGCATCAACAACGCTTTTACTGAGGTCCTCAGAAATCTCCTTTGCTCGTGCCTTGATACACTTCCACAAACATGTGTTGTGAAGATCAGACTTTGCTAGATCCCTGTTCTTTAAATAAAACAGGGTGCCCACTCACACCTGATTGTCATCCCATTGATTGAAAACACCTGACTCTAATTTCACCTTCAAGTTAACTGCTAATCCTAGAGGTTCACATACTTTTGCCACTCACAGATATGTAATATTGGATCATTTTCCTCAATAAATAAATGACCAAGTATAATATTTTTGTCTCATTTGTTTAACTGGGTTCTCTTTATCTACTTTTAGGACTTGTGTGAAAATCTGATGATGTTTTAGGTCCTATTTATGCAGAAATATAGAAAATTCTAAAGGGTTCACAAACTTTCAAGCACCACTGTATAGAAGCGATATCCACCCTAGGAATGTCGACCTATTTGCCAGAAAGAATCCAAAATGGCAAGGAACTGACTGAGAAGAAGCGATTTTTGTTGAACTGCTCATTAAGGCTTAATTAGTCCATAACTTCATTAATAATTGTAATGAAGCAAATCTGGGTAGAAGTTATATGCACCCTAGGTTCCCCTACCTTCATGCCAGAAAGAATCAAAATCGGTGAAGAATTGAGAGAGAAGAAGCGATTTTTGTAAAATGTGGACGACGACAGACAACACATGATGGCATAAACTCATTACCTGTCAGCTGGATGAGCTCATAATTGTTGGATTTATTTTGCATTGTAAAAGTTTTAATTTTCATGATGATGATGATGCAGACTAGAGATTCCTGGTGCAGTATGTTAGCGCAGTGTGTTAGCACAGTCCTCATTATCCAGCAGTGTTTCTACATTTTCTCAACACACCTAAACTTCCACGAAACTTTGCCTCACCTGGAATCCATGCACAGTGTTGGGGAATGAATGAATGAATTAATTCATTCATTCGTTCGTTTGTTCATTCATTGGTGCAGCACGGTGGTGTAGTGGTTAGCACTGTCACCTCACAGCAAGAAGGTTCTGGGTTCGAGCCCCGTGACCGGCGAGGGCCTTTCTGTGCGGAGTTTGCATGTTCTCCCCGTGTCCGCGTGGGTTTCCTCCGGGTGCTCCGGTTTCCCCCACAGTCCAAAGACATGCAGGTTAGGTTAACTGGTGACTCTAAATTGAGCGTAGGTGTGAATGGTTGTTTCCCAAGCCCAGAAATGGGAGGGTTGTGGCAGGAAGGGCATCTGGTATAAAACTATGCTCTAATTAATATGATGTGGATCAGTAGGGTCCACATGGACCCCGCCCTGGCAACAGTGCTGGACAAGGAGGAGGAAGAAGAAGAACATTCATTCATTCATCTTCAGTAAGCAGTTTATCCTGGTCAGGGAGGTGGTGAATCCAAAGTCTGTCCCAGGAACACTGGGTGCGATCTGGGAATACACCCACCAGTCCATCACACACACATTAACACACTCATTGACACCTCGGTGTAATTAAACACAGGCAGCAAAACACGGTTCTGCTTCAGTTCCACTTCTGAGTTTGGTCACTATGTCTTGATTGACAGTTTGGTCCCGCCCCTGAGCTCACCCTGTGATTTTATTATCCGACACAATGAGGAATGGCAGGAGGGACGCGTCGGGAAATTAAAGTAACCGAATCAGAGTAAACAGTTTTCATTGTGCTCAGCCCTGCGAGTGCTCCTCACGCTTCTCTGGATGTCTTCCATAAAGATCAGAGAGGAGCAGAAGGACAGCGAGGAGCTGAAATTAAATTTTCAATTCAGTGTTCTTGTGTGTGTGTGTGTGTGTGTGTGTGTGTGTGTTTTAATACATTAAGAGCCCACATATGATTGGATTGCATGTTGCCATTAAAAATAAATGAGTGTATTCTCAAGGCCTCGTCTTTCCCGTCTCAGTGTGTGCGTGCCTGCTGCTTCGTTTTCTTTTATTGGATTATCAGCACAGTGTGTACATTATTTAGACAGCTTGGCAGGAGGCGAGACGACATGCATGGTTTGGCTTTGCATTCTTGGCCGTGTTGTTTCAGATTCAAACAAAAGCACTTTTTAGTGTGTGTGCTGCAGACGGGGTGAGGATTTTTTTTTAAATATAAATTTGCCTGAGATATTTATGTTGTAGTGGTTTTTGTGTTTTGACAGAGATGATAAATTAGAGCTTTTATAGCATCTGATCGTGTATAAACTCACTTTAGATTATGTGCAGTATCATTCATAAAGCAGAAATCTCCTGAGATGCTTCAGAGTGAGGATTAAATATAAAACCACTTTAGATTTCACTTTTACACTAATTTCTTCTGATCTGAAAACGGGTTACATATAGACATTAAATCCATCCATACAACAAACTCCACGCTTCTGTCGGCCCGATATGAAACCCAGAACATCTTGGATTCTTTAATTTGTTCCAGATCAGGCCCCATGTCTTTGCTCTTGTGCTACAGAGGACGTCAAACAAAGAGTTCTGGCCTCCTGCCTTTGGCTTGACTCAACAACTGCATCAGACTCGACTTCTTAGGAGGTGTTAAATGCCCCGTTTGGGGAATGAGAAAATATTTGGCATTCTTTAGTAACGGCTGTGCTGTCAAAAACGTCTGCCAAACTGGTGACAAGCCCAAGAAAAAAAAGGAGAACAGTTTGTTTAAGAAAATAAAAAGAGTGTGGTCCAAACTACCAGTGGAGTAGAGTACGGTAGAGTGGAATAGTGTAGTGTGGAGTGGAGTAGGGTAGGGTGGAGTGGAGTAAGGTAGGGTGGAGTGGAGTGGAGTAGGGTGGAGTAGTGTAATAATAATAATAATATGTTCAATTTATATAGCGCCTTTCTCAAAACCCAAGGTCGCTGTAACGGTCCATGTAGGTGGGTGGAGCACAGAAGGACGGCAGGACAGAACTGTTTAACAAAACTCTCTTTATTTTGCACTTTTCAGATGCAAACACACGCACACACATCAGCCGTCTGGTTGTGGAGAGAGTCCCTCTGCTCTCACTCTCTCTCCTTAAGAAGGGCGCGGTCACTGGGAAGACACACAAACACATCAATTAACAACAGGTGTAGTGATTCTGCCACTTGACTTCCCTGACTCCGCCCTCCTGTCACAGACCGATGCTAGACCACGCCCCCGCTGCCACATACCCCCACCGCCCGACTCAGGCCGGGCAGCCGTCCGGCCCGCAGCCGACTCCCCCCCCCCCCCCCCCCCTTGACGGGAGAGGAAGTCCGCCACAACCATCTGCGCCCCCGGCCTGTGGATCACCTTGAAGTTAAAGGGTTGGAGTGCCAGATACTTACGGGTGATCCGCGCATTGGCATCCTTCATGCGGTGGAGCCACTGGAGGGGCGCGTGGTCCGAACAGAGGGTGAAAGGGCGTCCCAGCAGGTAGTGCCGGAGGGCGAGGACCGCCCACTTGATCGCCAGGCACTCCTTCTCGATGGTACTGTAGCGCCCCTCACGCACCGACAGCTTGCGGCTAATGTACAAGACGGGGCGATCCTCCCCCTCCACCTGCTGGGACAAAACAGCCCCCAGCCCTCTGTCCGACGCATCCGTCTGCAACATAAAGGGGAGAGAAAAGTCAGGGGAGTGTAAAAGTGGCCCCCCACGCAGTGCAGCCTTAACCTTAGAAAAAGCCCGCTGGCATTGCTCCGTCCACTGGACCGGATCTGGTGCCCCCTTTTTAGTCAGATCAGTCAGCGGGCTGGTGACGTCCGAATAATTAGGTATAAACCTACGATAATAGCTAGCCAGCCCCAGGAACTGTCTCACCCCCTTTTTGGTCTTGGGCCTCGGGCAGGCCGCAATCGCTGCAGTCTTGTTAATTTGGGGACGCACCTGCCCGTTGCCCAAGTGGAAGCCCAGATACCGTACTTCCACCCGCCCAATCGCACACTTCTTCGGGTTGGCAGTGAGACCCGCCCGCCTCAGCGACCTAAGGACAGCCCTCAGGTGTTGTAGGTGCCGCGGCCAGTCATTACTATAAATAATGATATCGTCTAAGTACGCGGCCGCATAGGTGGCGTGGGGGCGGAGGACCCTGTCCATCAGCCGCTGAAACGTAGCAGGCACCCCAAACAGCCCAAAAGGAAGTGTGACGAATTGGTGTAAGCCGAACGGTGTGGAAAAGGCCGTTTTTTCACGGGATAATGGAGTCAAGGGGATCTGCCAATAACCCTTTGTTAAATCCAGTGTTGAGTAAAAACGAGCCGTGCCTAGCCGATCGAGCAACTCATCAATACGAGGCATTGGGTACGCATCAAATTTAGACACCGCGTTGACTTTTCTATAGTCCACACAGAACCGGACCGACCCATCGGCCTTGGGTACCAAGACCACCAGGCTGCTCCAGTCACTGTGGGACTCCTCGACGATGCCCATTTCAAGCATGGCCTCAAGTTCTTCCCGAACCACCTTTTTCTTGTGTTCGGGTAACCTGTAAGGGCGGCTACGCACTACCACCCCCGGGGGCGTCTCAATGTGGTGCTCTATGAGGTTAGTGCGGCCGGGCAGGGGTGAGAACACGTCCGAAAACTCGGTCTGCAACTGGGCAACCTCCACGAGTTGGGTCGGGGAGAGGTGGTCTCCACAGGGGACCGGAGAGGGACGTGATGCTAATGTTCCTTTTTGAACCTCCGGCCCCAGCTCCGCCTTCTCTGGAACCACCGACACCAACGCCACGGGGACCTCCTCGTTCCAGAGTTTGAGTAGGTTGAGGTGGTAAATCTGTAGCGCCCCACCCCTGTCCGTTCGCTTCACCTCATAGTCGACGTCCCCGACTCGCCGTGTGACCTCAAAGGGTCCTTGCCACTTGGCGACTAATTTAGAGCTCGATGTGGGCAACAGTACGAGTACTTTCTCTCCCGGTGCAAACTCTCTAAGGCGCGTACCCTTGTTGTACAGGCGGGTTTGCCGTTCTTGGGCCTGCTGCAAATTCTCCTGGGTTAGCTGTGTGAGTGTGTGGAGTTTTGCACGCAGGTCAATAACGTATTGAATTTCATTTTTGCTTGGTGAAGGTCCCTCCTCCCAATTTTCTCACAGCACGTCTAAAATGCCGCGCGGCTTATGCCCATATAATAATTCAAACGGGGAGAACCCCGTGGAGGCTTGGGGGACCTCTCGCACTGCAAAGAGCAAGGGTTCGAGCCATTTATCCCAGTTACGCGTGTCCTCACTTACAAATTTCTTAATTATGTTTTTAAGGGTGCGATTAAACTGTTCCACTAAGCTGTCCGTTTGTGGGTGATAAACGCTGGTGCGGATCGGCTTAATACCTAATAACCCATACAGTTCATTCAGTGTTCGTGACATAAACAAGGTGCCTTGATCAGTCAGAATCTCTTTCGGGATTCCAACTCGGGAGATGACACGGAAGAGCGCCTCCTCAATACTGCGTGCTGAGATATTGCGAAGAGGCACTGCTTCTGGGTATCGCGTTGCATAGTCCACCAGAACTAATATAAAGCGGTACCCTCGTGTTGACCGATCTAATGGCCCGACGAGATCCATCCCAATTCTTTCGAATGGGGTCTCGATTAACGGTAGAGGGCGCAAAGGCGCTTTTGGAATGGCTGCTGGATTTACTAACTGGCATTCGCGGCATGCCGTACACCACCTACGGACATCGCCGCGAATCCCCGGCCAATAGAATCGGGTCATTATTCGGGCTAGTGTTTTATCCTGCCCTAAGTGTCCAGCCATGGGATTAAAATGAGCCGCCTGGAATACCAATTCCCGGCGGCTCTTCGGAATTAAAAGCTGCGTGACTTGCTCTTTCGTTTGAGTGTCCTGCGTCACTCGGTATAATCTATCCTTCATAATCGCGAAGTAGGGGAAGGACGGGGTGGCGTTCGGCTGGAGCGTTTGACCATCGATTACTCTCCCTTGGTCAAAAGCATGCCGCAGAGTCTCGTCTCGCGATTGCTCTAATGGGAAATCCGCGAGGGATTCCCCAATAGAGAGAGGAGGAGCCGGCAGCTCCTCACTCTGGCGCGGAGATGACGTAGACGGCTCTGTGACAGCTGCTCCCGCCAAAGCGACACCGGGACCTCCCCCTGTCAAATGGCAGGACCCACTCTTGACTAAGTGCGTCATTAAACCCCGAAATCCCGGCCAATCAGTCCCCAAAATTAAAGAGTGGGTAAGGTGAGGATTAACCGCCGCCTTCACTATAAATTTTTCCCCTCTGAAAATAATGTGGACCGACACTAAAGGGTAGCGGTGAACATCCCCGTGCACACACAACACCTTCACCAATTGTGCTCCCCCCAATGCCTCGTCTTGCACCAGGTTTTGGTGGATTGAGGTCTGATTACAGCCAGAATCCACCAACGCCTGATATGTATCCCCTTGGATACTCACCGGTATGCGATACGCTCCGGCCCGATCGAGGGTGGTTCCTGGAGCATTGGGGATCTGAACCACCGCGCCCACCTCCATTATCGAGCACTGCTGTTGGAGGTGGCCCGGTTCCCTGCAGCGCCAGCAAACCGGCCCGGGCTTCCTCTCTGCACTAGTGCTCTGGGGCTCACTCACCTGAGGGGGGGGAGAGACAGACAAAGAAGGGAGACACGGAAGGGCACCGCGGGTGCGGCGGGCCGGCTGAGGTGGCGCCGGCCCCTGTCTCCGCGGTGGGGGAATGGGGCGAGGAGAAGACACAGGAGGAAGAGAGAGAGGAGAGAAGAGAAGAGGTCGTCTGCTGTCCTGCTGTCGGGACAGCCGCCAGATGATCCTCCGCCAGCTCGATTGTCTGATCCAGCGACGCCGGGCGGTGGCACTGGACCCATTCTGCAGTTCCCGCTGGTAGACGCGCGACGAACTGTTCCAGTACCACCTGGTCGATGACTCCCTCGGTGTCGCAGCTGTCGGCCCTCAACCACTGCCAGCAGGCGTCCCGGAGTTGCTGGCCAAACGCGAATGGCCGGCCGACTTCCTCCAAGCGCAGAGCACGGAAACGCTGATGTTGTTGCTCTGGGGTGCGTCCCACCCGCTGGAGGACGGCCTGGTGAAGGTCCGCGTAGGCCAGCCGGCGGTCGGCGGGGAGCTGTAGTGCAGCCAGCTGCGCCTCTCCCGTTAGCAGGGGGAGGAGGCACGCCGCGCGCTGTTCCACCGGCCACCCCGAGGTCTCTGCTACCTGCTCAAAGAGCGTGATGAATGCCTCAGGGTCATCCTGCGGGCCCATCTTCGTGAGGGTGGAAGGGCCCGCGGCGGTGGAGTTGGTGGATCCCGCTGACGCGAGGAGGTGCCGGAACGCCCAACGATCTTCCTGTTGCGCCAGCACCAGGGCCTCGAACCGTTGTTCTTGCTCCTTTCGGAGGGCGAGCAGCGCCTGGTGCTGGCTCTGTTGGGCCGTGGCGAGGGCGTGGATCAGGTCGGCGAAGGTGGAGGACTCCATGGGGCTGTTGTCTTCTGTGCTCGGGTCCCGGGTTTCAGCACCACTGTAACGGTCCATGTAGGTGGGTGGAGCACAGAAGGACAGCAGGACAGAACTGTTTAACAAAACTCTCTTTATTTTGCACTTTTCAGATGCAAACACGCACACACATCAGCCGTCTGGTTGTGGAGAGAGTCCCTCTGCTCTCACTCTCTCTCCTTAAGAAGGGCGCTGTCACTGGGAAGACACACAAACACATCAATTAACAACAGGTATAGTGATTCTGCCACTTAACTTCCCTGACTCCGCCCTCCTGTCACAGACCGATGCTAGACCACGCCCCCGCTGCCACAGTCGCTTTACAATAATAGGCAGAAAAAAGAAAAGAAAAAAGTCCACCAAATAGAGGTCAGGATATCATTCCAGTGGTGTAGCAGCCACAGTCCCACCAAAAGGCACACAAAAACAAGTCCCACATCTCCATCACAGCCGCCATGACACCGCCAGCAACTTCGCCCGAACACCACACCATGGATCCACAAAGTGAGCACAGAAGCACCGCCACACAGAGCGCTGGTATGTCCCAAACCGCCTGCACAGCCGCCGTGATGCCACCAAGCAACATCGCTCGGAACATCACGCCAAGCATTAAAGCACAGAGCACTGGACAACCACGATGTTAAAATGAGCAACAAGCTCACTGCAGTCCATAGCTGGGAGCACAGGCATCACCCACAGTGAACCAAGGCCTGGAGGGAACCAACGCCCAAAACTAGGTCCGGAGCTACACCACAACTGGCGGACAAAAACACTCAAACAAACATCAAACACAGAAAAAAGAAAAAAAATTAAATTAAAAAAAGGAGAGAAAATAAAATAAAAAAAAGCTCCGATGAGAAGCGGCAGCCAGAATGCGCACAACATACTCTCAACCGGAAACCAGAAACGGAAAAAAAAAGGTAGGGTGGAGTGGAGTAGTGTAGGGTAGTGTGGAGTAATGTAGGGTAGTGTGGTATGGAGTGGAGTAGGGTGGAGTAGGGTAGGGTAGGGTGGAGTGGAGTAGTGTAGGGTGGGGGAGTGTAGTGGAGTAGGGTGGAGTGGAGTAGTGTAGGGTGGAGTGGAGTAAGGTAGGGTGGAGTAGTGTAGGGTAGTGTGGAGTGGAGTAGGGTAGAGTGGAGCAGTGTAGAGTAGAGCAGGTTAGGGTGGAGTGGAGTAGTGTAGGGTAGGGTGGAGTAGAGTAGTGTAGGGTAGGGTGGAGTGGAGTAGAGTGGAGTAGGGTAGAGTGGAGTAGGGTAGAGTGGAGTAGTGTAGGGTAGAGTAAGATAGGGTGGAGAAGGGTAGGGTAGGGTGGAGTAGTGTAGGGTGGAGTGGAATAGTGGATTGGAGTAGTGTAAGGTGGAGTGGAATAGTGGATTGGTGTAGGGTAGGGTGGAGTAGTGTAGGATAGGGTAAGGTAGGGTGGAGTGGAGTGGAATAGTGTAGGGTGGAGTGGAATAGTGGAGTAGGGTAGGGTGGAGTGGAGTAGTGGAGTGGAGTAGTGTAGGGTGGAGTGGAGAAGTGGAGTGGAATAGTGGAGTAGTGTAGGGTGGAGTGGTGTCATGTAGGGTAGGGTGGAGTGGAGTAGTGTAGGGTAGTGTGAAGTGGAGTAGGGTAGGGTGGAGTAGGGTAGGGTGAAGTGGAGTAGTGTAGGGTAGGGTGGAGTAGTGTAGGGTAGTAGAGTGGAGTAGGGTGGAGTAGAGTAGGGTTGGGTGGAGTAGGGTAGTGTGGAGTGGAGCAGTGTAGAGTAGAGCAGGGTAGGGTGGAGTGGAGTAGTGTAGGGTAGGGTGGAGTGGAGTGGAGTAGTGTAGGGTGGAGTAGGGTAGGGTAGTGTGGAGTAGTGTATGGTAGGGTGGGGTGGAGTGGAGTGGAGTAGTGTAGGGTGGAGTGGAGTAGGGTAGAGTGGAGTAGGGTAGAGTAAGGTAGGGTGGAGAAGGGTAGGGTAGAGTGGAGTAGGATAGAGTAAGGTAGGGTGGAGAAGGGTAGGGTAGGGTGGAGTGGAGTGGAATAGTGGATTGGTGTAGGGTAGGGTGGAGTAGTGTAGGATAGGGTAAGGTAGGGTGGAGTGGAGTGGAATAGTGTAGGGTGGAGTGGAATAGTGGAGTAGGGTAGGGTGGAGTGGAGTAGTGGAGTGGAGTAGTGTAGGGTGGAGTGGAGAAATGGAGTGGAATAGTGGAGTAGTGTAGGGTGGAGTGGTGTCATGTAGGGTAGGGTGGAGTGGAGTAGTGTGGGGTAGTGTGGAGTAGTGTAGGGTAGTGTGAAGTGGAGTAGTGTAGGGTAGGGTGGAGTAGAGTAGGGTGAAGTGGAGTAGTGTAGGGTAGGGTGGAGTAGTGTAGGGTAGTGGAGTGGAGTAGGGTGGAGTAGAGTAGGGTTAGGTGGAGTAGGGTAGTGTGGAGTGGAGCAGTGTAGAGCAGGGTAGGGTGGAGTGGAGTAGGGTAGGGTAGGGTGGAGTGGAGTGGAGTGGAGTGGAGTGGAGTGGAGTAGTGTAGGGTGGAGTAGGGTAGGGTAGTGTGGAGTGGTGTATGGTAGGGTGGGGTGGAGTGGAGTAGTGTAGGGTAGGGTGGAGTGGAGTAGGGTAGGGTAGAGTGGAGTAGGGTAGAGTAAGGTAGGGTGGAGAAGGGTAGGGTAGAGTGGAGTAGGATAGAGTAAGGTAGGGTGGAGAAGGGTAGGGTAGGGTGGAGTGGAGTGGAATAGTGGATTGGTGTAGGGTAGGGTGGAGTAGTGTAGGATAGGGTAAGGTAGGGTGGAGTGGAGTGGAATAGTGGAGTAGTGTAAGGTAGGGTGGAGTGGTGTCATGTGGAGTGGAGTAGTGTGGAGTAGTGTAGGGTAGAGTGGAGTAGTGTAGGGTGGAGTAGGGTAGGGTGGAGTAGTGTAGAGTGGAGTAGTGTAAGGTGGGGGAGTGGAGTGGAGTAGGGTGGAATGGAGTAGTGTAGGGTGGAGTGGAATAGTGGGGTGGAATAGTGGGTTAGTGTAGGTTGGAGTGGAGTAGTGGAGTGGAATGATGGAGTAGTGTAGGGTGGAGTGGAGTAGTGTAGGGTAGAGTGGAGTGGAATAGTGGAGTAGTGTAGGGTGGAGTGGAGTAGGGTAAGGTGGAGTAGTGTAGGGTAGGGTGGAGTGGAGTAGTGTGGGGTAGAGTGGAATAGGGCAGGATAGGGTGGAGTGGAATGGAATAGGGTAGGGTTGAGTGGAATGGAATAGTGGAGTGGAATAGGGTCGGGTTGAGTGGAATGGATTAGTGGAGTAGTGTAAGGTGGAGTGGAGTGGAGTAAGGTAGGGTGGAGTAGGGTAGGGTGGAGTGGAGTAGGGTAGGGTGGAGTGGAGTAGGGTAGGGTGGAGTAGAATAGTGGAGTAGTGTAGGTTGGGGTAGGGTGGAGTGGAGTAGGGTAGGGTGGAGTGGAATAGTGGAGTAGTGTAGGGTGGAGTGGAATAGTGGAGTGGAGTAGTGGAGTGGGGTAGTGGAGTGGAGTGGAGTAGTGGAGTGGAGTGGAATAGTGTAGGGTGGAGTGGAGTAGGGTAGGGTGGAGTGGAGTGGAATAGTGGATTAGTGTAGGGTGGAGTGGAGTAGTGGAGTGCAATGATGGAGTAGTGTATGGTGGGGGAGTGGAGTGGAGTAGGGTGGTATAGAGTGGTATATGCCGTAGTGTAGAGTAGGGTATTGTCATTAGGACCCCCTTGAAAATGAGATGCCACATCTCAAGGGGTTATCCTCAAAATAAATAAATAAAATAAAATATGAATAGTGTAGGGTGGAGTGGAGTAGGGTAGGGTAGGGTGGAGTGGGGTAGGGTAGGGTAGGGTGGAGTAGGGTAGGGTGGAATGCAATAGTGGAGTAGTGTGGAGTGGAGTGGAGTGGAGTGGAGTAGGGTAGGGTAGGGTGGAGTAGAATAGTGGAGTAGTGTAGGGTGGAGTGGAGTGGAGTGGAGTGGAGTAGGGTAGGGTAGGGTTGAGTGGAATAGTAGTGGAGTGGAGTAGGGTAGGGTAGAGTGGAGTAGAATAGTGGAGTAGGGTAGGGTGGAGTGGAGTAGGGTAGGGTAGGGTGGAGTGGAGTGGAGTGGAGTGGAGTAGGGTAGGGTAGGGTATGAATGAGCCCTTTATTGTCACTAGTCAGTGCCAGTGAAATTAACCATCAACCCGTCCTTACATATACACATACATACAATTGACAGAGGGGGAGTAGACAGAACAGGAAGACAGGGATGAAAATTAAAAAATACGGAGAACATGAAAAGAGGGGAGGAGAAAAAAGATGTAGAGGTAGATGTAGAGGTAACCCAGCGCAAGCAAGCAGCCGGTTCCTGCAGCCACGACGGCGCTGGTCATGCACCCGCTTGTCACACTGGGGGTAAAAAGCAGTGACCGTGGAGAGTGGGGGAAGGAATGCAAGAGCGCCTCACCGCAGTGATCTTCGGGGGAGTTGTTGTTCCAGCAACAGCCTTGGCCAAGGCCAGTGCTGTCTGAGGGAGCCGAAAGCAGATACAGTAAGTTTGGGATTGTTTGGTCTTGGGGCGAGTAGACACATTCTTTTACACAACTACTCTGTTTGTCCATTCTGGTCTCTGAATCGATCCATTTTCCTTTGCAAAGCCAAAAGCTTCTCCATAGCCACAGTCTGAGTGCCGACATCTCTGCCCACCGCTTCAATCATGTCGGGCAGCTTTATGGGGCTTTGGACAGCTGTCACCGTTTTCTGATTTCCTCAATAAACCAGGGCAATGCCTAATCCAATCAGCAAAAGTCCTGTGATCATGGTTCCGAATAGGTAGATGTCTTCAATGTCCTCCACAGAAAGAACCGCCAGGCACACGACCCGCCACCTCTCCCACGCGTCCATCGTGTAGCCAGCTGCGAACATTCTGGCAGGACAGGCTGGTTCCCCCGAACCCAGGCTTCTCGTTGAGAAAATTGTGTCAATTGCGTGAAGAGACCAGTTTATCAAGTCTATGATTTTTAGTTTGGAGAGCAGTGTGGAGAGAGTCTCTCAAAAGTATAGACAATAGACAGACGAGACAGAGAAGCAAAAGCAGGGAAGATAAGGGAGAGGAGAGGGAGAGAAATGTGACCGCCTTCCGTGAGAGCACGGAGAAAAGAGCACAGAAAAGGGAAAAAGAGAACAGAAAAAGAGCACAGAGAAAAGGGTAGGGTAGGGTGGAGTAGAATAGTGTAGTGTAGGGTAGGGTAGGGTGGAGTGGAGTGGGGTAGAATAGTGGAGCGGAGTGGAGTGGGGTGGGGTGGGGTAGTGTAGTGTAGTGTAGTGTAGGGTGGGGTGGAGTAGTGTAGGGTAGAGTGGAGTGGAGTAGGGTAGGGTGGAATGGAATAGTGGACTGGAGTGGAGTGGAGTAGGGTAGGGTAGGGTAGGGTGGAATGGAATAGTGGAGTAGTGTAGGGTGGAGTGGAGTAGGGTAGTGGGGTGGGGTAGTGTAGGGTAGGGTAGAGTGGAGTGGAGTGGAGTAGGGTAGGGTGGAATGGAATAGTGGAGTAGTGTAGGGTGGAGTGGAGTAGTGTCAGCTACTTGTCAACTTATAAATTTGTCTTGTGCCCGTTGTGATAAGGAAAAACAAACTACTGCTAAACTCACTCTAAAATACTTAACGCTTCTAATGAAACAGCTTTTACAGCTTTTTTTCCAGCGCGACCGCAATGCATAATGGGATATATTGCTTGGTTAGTGCCCATCAGTTGTACACTACTTTTCATGGTGCATTGTGGGATTCTGTGAGTGCAGTATATAGGGTGTAATAATTCTCACCATACATTCAGACAGCACTACAAAATGGCGAACTCACTATAGAGTTCACTGTATAGTGAGTAGTGAGTTATTTCGGACACAGAATTGGTGTCTATGAATTTTAAGTGTTTATTATTGTATATTTTTTGTCTTCTTATTTGTTATGTAAAATATGTGTATGTGTCTTATTTAATTAAAGACCATTGATTGATTGATTGATTGATTGATTGATTGATTGATTGATTGATTGATTGGAATAGCGTGGACTGGAGTGGAGTGGAACGTTATGGTGTGGTGTGGAGTGGAATAGAGTGGAGTGGTAAAGTATAAACCACTCCCAGCTTCCTCAGTGACAGAAACACTATCGAGGATTCTACTGTACTGGTTTAATTCCAGCATAGAGACAAATATAATCAATGGAATTTTTAGAACCCCAGTGATGGAGTGATGAACTCGGTTCTGTTAGATGGAACTGATTTGTGCTTTTGGATGAGTACTGACAAGTACAAGAACAAAGAAAGAAAGAAAGAAAGAAAGAAAGAAATCACTGCCTTTATGATGTTGTAATCCAGTTCAATCCCAATCTAACCGAGAGATTTGTGTTCTCCACAGATACGACATCTGCACCTACAAGAACAAGCCTTGCGGTACTCTCGGTGAGTCTAGAACCGTTCCTCACTTTATTCCCTTGTAGATAAACTCCTGAATCCTGAATCTGTATTCATGACACAGTTACCAAACACAGGATGGAGGAATTTTATGTTTACACACTTTACATAGGGACCAATGCTGCAAGGTGTTTGGGAAAATAGTGTGTGTGTGTGTGTGTGTGTGAAGTCAAGTTTGTTTGTATCGCGCTTTTAACAATAAACATTGTCGCAAAGCAGCTTTACAGAATTTTAATGACTTTAAACATGAGCTAATTTTATCCCTAATCTATCCCCAATGATGAAGCCTGTGGCGACGGTGGCAAGGAAAAACTCCCTCAGACGACATGAGAAAGAAACCTCGAGAGGAACCAGACTCAAAAGGGAACCCATCCTCATTTGGGCAACAACAGACAGCATGACTATAACATTAACAGTTTTAACATGAAGTCAGTTTCGTTGATGTTATAAACTCTTCATTGATGGAAACTTGAGTGCAAAACTGTTCATGACAACTGCAGTCCTAAAGTTAGCAAGTCAGCTGTAGTCCTCAGCCATAAAAGCATTACTGTAAGAGTCCAGAGCGTCCTCCAGGTGTGACTTTCAACTGTCCTCATGGGGCCGTCCTCCACAGGAGCGATGTGATGAGACTCCAACCAGACACAGGGCACCAGGATGGATCAGGCAGGTCCGAGGAGCAGAAGAGGTTCAGCATGTCGATCCCAGGATTGACATGTAACTCAGAGGGACAGATTTGGAGGGGGGGAAAGCACAGGTTGTTAGGTATGCCCAATGTCACCTGAATAAGTAGGAGCAGTATACATATTGCACCGAGTACAAGCAGGGACTCCGGCAACTAACTATGACAGCATAACTAAAAGGGGAGAGTCAGAAGGTAACACAGGCATGAGGGGCCCCGGGACATAAAGCAGCAGCCACTACACCGTCAACAAACTCGAGTGAGCAAGCGAGTGGGGACTGACAGCATCCATACATCCCAGTTTACCAAAACACTCTGTCTGAGGATCCTCCAGATCTACTCCTTTACCTCACATGCGCACACACGTGAGTGGAGAAGCTCGCTGGCTTTACTGAGCCTCGGCCCAAACCTAGCACTTGGCTTCTCTCTCTCTCTCTCGCTCCCTCTCTCTCTCTTTCTCTCTCTGTCTCTCTCTCTCTCCCCTGTTCCTCCTCCAGACCTTCCCCCCATTGTCTGTCTGTTTGCCCTGAGCCGGAGGTGTTTAGCCCTCCCCTGACTGCATGAGGAGAAAAGAAGAGAGGGAACAGAACAAAGCAGATAAAAAAACGTGAAAGAGAAAGTGTATGAACTGAACTGAGATTTGTTTTTTGTGTAAATTCGGACAGAGGGGCGTGTCTTTGCCTCATCATGTCTCCACCCAGCCTCTCCAGGCAAAGACATATATCTCTGAGAAACATCAGGACTGCAGGGCGCTTTGACAGATTGACCGCATTCATCACATTCCACCGGTCCCTTTAATTGCCCCGGCATCTGCTCGGCTTCCTCACTGCAGCCCTCCTCCCCCTCCCCATACCTCCCCTCCCCTCCTGTTCCTCACCTCTCCACCCTCAGGGACCACAGGGATCACAGGCTGGGGTCAGAATCTCACCCAGGGGTTCGGGGGAAATAGCAGAGAGCAGATCACACCACTGAGTTCCTGAGCTGAGAAAAAAACAAGATGTGCTTGAGGGTGTATTCCCACTCGGCCCGACGGCTTCGTCCCGCCCCTGAGCGATCATCCCCCGACTGCAGCTCACATCCATCAGTAACATGAAAACAGGTCTGTTATTAACCCAAATATTCTCCACTGAACTGAAAAGTGTACTGTAGTGTTATCTTATCACGCCCGAGTGACTGGTCCAATCGAACCGCCCTCGAGCGCGATACACAGCTCGCTCGCTCATCAAACGAACTGGACCTAGGGGCTCAAACGCGCTTGGGTCCAGTATGGCTCACCTTGTTATGAGTACACCCTTAAAGTCAGAAATCTACTATTCTGGACTGGTTCCACAATCAAGATCACGACTTTAAATCCAGCTTCTTCTTTCATACGCTACTGGAACCTGGCAGCAAAATGGTTCCCTCCTGTTTCCTGACTAGAACCCATTTCTCAAGCTGCACCATGGATGTAAAGTGATGCATGTGACAAATAACCACTTAGTACAGAGTCGTACACATTGGAAGGTTTAGAACCCTAGAACTCTTAACGGCTCTTCAGGAGTCACTCAGTCAGAACTCGATGTAGAACACAACACCAGATAGTTTTCTTTACAGTAGAACCCTTTTAGAAAGTTCTGAATCCATCCTTCATTATTCAGTGAATCCTTAAGCGTGTACTGAGTACGGGTTCTACTGCAAACCCTTTTTGATAATGGAACACTGCAGTAAAGGTTCTACAGAGAGAGAGAGAGAGAGAGAGAGAGAGAGTTTATCACACAGTGGAGTGGAGAAGAAGAAGAAGAACCCAGTAGGAAGGATTCTGGAACCTGCTGTGTGGATTTCTGACTTTAAAGCACAGCTCGTTTTTCTCACTGGAGGGTCTCAGTGGTGTGACCTGCCCTCTGTTATTTCCCCCCGACCCCCCCACCCCAGGGTAAAAGGCAGTTGTATATTTCTGTTTAGAACCTTTAAGGACTCTGAAGATTTTAGGTTTTTTGAAGAGTCCGGCTGAGTGTCAGAAGAAAATAAAGTTCCCTGTTTACACACACACACACACACACACACACACACACACACACACACACACACAGCTGGTCACTCTGACCTTTTCAGATCCCAGTGTTGAGTGAAAAGGACTCACACACACACACACACACACACACACACACACACACACACACACACACACACACACACACACACAGGATAAAAAGAACTCACACAGGGATTAAGGGGCCTCAAGTTTGCAAAATAAAGCAGTGAGCTGCAGATTTGATTTCGCCGCAGGCTCTCGGCTCCTCGTTCAGCAGAACCTCTCAGCAAGCTTAAGAGCTTTTCCTACACACACACACACACACACACACACACACACACACACACACACACACACACACACACACACACCTGTAGATGTAATCTGGTGAGAAACCTTGTCTGAGAAGGACATGTGAAGGAGCTGAGGGAGGAGACGCCGGACACCTGGATTTCAGAAAAGACTCTTTTTCACCTCTTGCTCACTAAGAGACGACACAATCAGCACTCAGACGGATCAGAACCGGATCAGATTTCGGTCTATACATGCAGGACTAAGCTGAACCCCAGCGCTCTGTATCATGCTCCTTCTCATTTCTGTAAAACTCTGAGCTACGTGTGAAGAGTAAAGTCAGAGTGCGGAGATTTAACTCTTTCCCTCCTTCACTCAGATTTAAACACGGTGATGTTTATCTACAGTGAAGAACAGAGCAGAGCGACATCAAGTTTCAGAAGGCTTCAGTCTGTTCTCTGGTGAACGACGCAAATGAGTTTTTGCAGTAAAAACAAACACAAAGTGTTAAAATTGTTTTTGTTTCTCTGTGAAATTCTGAAACAGTGAGTGTGTTGGGGATTAGTGGATATACCGTACTGTGGGTTGAAAAATGGGAATGTTGTTAAATTCCCTCCTCTGGCTTGCAGTACTTGGTGGTCCCTTATTACCAGAAGTAGAATGTATAAATCTAACTCCTTGTCTAGACATTTTCCAGCTCTGACTTCTGTTAGAGAGGGAAAAAAAGTGAAACGTGAACGTCGAGCCGTTAAAGCTGCTCTGAGTCCAGCTCCATCATCTGAACTGAGGTCTGAGGTTACTGAGAAAAACCTCGTTTATCATTCTGAAGTACAACACCTTGACCTGTGACCTGTGCCCTCTCTCTCTCTCTCTGTGTGTGTAGGTTTAGCATCAGTGGCTGGAATGTGTGAACCAGAACGGAGCTGCAGTATTAATGAAGACATCGGACTCGGCTCCGCCTTTACCATTGCGCACGAGATTGGACACAAGTGAGTGAAAATAAATAACAGTTATTCCTGAAATCGAGTCGTACATGAGCTGATAGTCGATGAGCTGCGTAGCACCGAGTTGGCTATAATCCATGTACAACGAGATTGAGTGGAATAACTGTTTTATTCTATCCACATTCACTGGATTTTGAGAAACAGAGGATTTTTATTTTTTGCAAATTTGATAAAGAAAAACTTTATACAAAACATCCGACAAAATCATTTCTGCTTAGAATGTAAACAAACTGGTGAAATGACAGGAGCAATTTGTGAAAAATGCGATAATAATAATAATAATTCTTGGGCAGCACGGTGGTGTAGTGGTTAGCGCTGTCCCCTCACAGCAAGAAGGTCCGGGTTCGAGCCCCGTGGCCGGCGAGGGCCTTTCTGTGCGGAGTTTGCATGTTCTCCCCGTGTCCGCGTGGGTTTCCTCCGGGTGCTCCGGTTTCCCCCACAGTCCAAAGACATGCAGGTTAGGTTAACTGGTGACTCTAAATTGAGCGTAGGTGTGAATGTGAGTGTGAATGGTTGTCTGTGTCTATGTGTCAGCCCTGTGATGACCTGGCGACTTGTCCAGGGTGAACCCCGCCTTTCGCCCGTAGTCAGCTGGGATAGGCTCCAGCTCGCCTGCGACCCTGTAGAACAGGATAAAGCGGCTACAGATAATGAGATGAGATAATAATTCTTGAAAAATAAAAAAAGATATGTTCTTATCATTAAATACTTTTATTCCATATTTTGTTGCTTTTTTTTTGTATTTTTTGGGGTTTTGTTTTTGAGTAGAGTTTTTATTTCGTCCTCGATCGGTTCAGCAACACGCGCCGCCATTTTTTTTCTCTACTCACAGTATATGAGCTGATATCCTAGTAGTAGAGTAGCCAGTCAGAGCACGCGATTGCTCATATCCAGTGAATGTGGAGAGAATAAATAACATTAGACACAAAGTGCTGCAGAGTTCTGGACTCTGATTGGTGAGAAGAGCAGAAGGTGTTGATTAATTCTCTCCAACAGCAGCTCTGACAGTAGTGCATTTGTTCTAATATGGGATTGTTTGCATGGTAACAGTTTATTCACAGGGGCGTATCCATTATGTACGTTCTGTAAGGAGAAATGTGTGTGTATCGTCTCTGTAAGGAGTCTCCAGTGTGAGCGTTGTGTATCTGTCAGAGATGAAGCTGGAACTGTAAGATCTCTGAGATCTTCAGCACAGAGGAGTCTACACTTCTTCTTCTTCTTCTTCTTCTTCTTCTTCTTCTTCTTCTTCTTCACAGTTTCTCAGTAACATGACTGAACAAAATGTTTTGTTATTAATTTAGAGAGAGAATAGCAAGAGACTGGTGAGGGAATGACTGTTTATAGCTGCTATAATGTAAGTGAGAACAGGAACTCATTCGTTTAACAGACATTAACTGTAACTATAAACAGATAAAAAGCACTGCATGTTGTTTAATAAATAAAAAAAGTGTAATTGTTGGAAAGTTGCTGTGGTGTCAGAGGAATAAAACATTCAGGTTGGTAACAGTAACTCTGCTTCATCACACCGCGCTGGTGTTAATTAGTTTCCTGTAAGAGCACAACCCCTGAGTGTTTAATTCCTGATTTATTACATATTCATGATGTCGTTCCAGCTGGAATGCAGTGTGCAGTTTGACTCACTGAGACTTTATTTAATTTATAATATTTTAAGAGCTGATCTGCTCTCTCTTTCAGTTTTAGAGGAGAGTATTTTTATCCCCGTCCCCCGCTGAGTGTTTTAAGGTGGTTACAGTCTCTCTAGTCGTTTGTCTTGCTGGTGGATGTTGATGTTTTAATGATTTGGTTCGTGCTCTCTCACACACTCCTCATTCGTCTCTCTCTGACACCACGTCTCAGTTTTTAATTAGTTTCACGGTGGCCATGAAATTCTCCAAATTCTAGCGTCTTTTGAAAACTAGTAGATGTTAAAATGGCTTGTGATTTTTTTTCCCCTGGGAGACAGCACTGAGCTCTGTGGGGGGGTTTGCGGCTCTGCACCTTGCACATGTGCAGAAATGGTGCCTCCTCCTTCAGCGTCAGGTCCCCGCTGAACTCCTGGAAAAACATCAGCGATGTGTCGGGCTGAGCGAGGGGCTCCGGCTCACCGACATGCCAATCTCCTCTCCCCTGTTCTGTGTCTGCTTCTGTTGGGGGAATATTGCCGGGGGTGTGGGGGTGTGTGGGGTGTTGTAAAAATACTCCCAGCTTTCTCAAGGAAAAAAAAAGAACACCATCAAGTGTTACAGTGCTACTGTGCTGATATAAATCCAGAGAGGAGTAAAATATAATAAACTCACAGAACAACAAAGGGATCCGGAGAAGGGTTCAGTTCTGTTAGATACTGCTATAGGAAGAGAGAAAGAAAGAAAGAAAGAAAGAAAGAAAGAAAGAAAGAAAGAAAGAAAGAAATCCGAGAGTGTGAGATTGATGCTGTGGGAGTGTTGAGTGTGTGAATGCACAGAATGAGTATAGGACTGAATGAGTGAAAATGTGTGTGTGTGTGTGTGTGTGTGTGTGTGAGAGAGAGGTGTGTCCCCTCACATGTCCCAGCAGGTAGGCGTGTCCCCTCCCAGCACTGCTCCCATCCCCCTCCTGCTCTCGGCTCTGTTTAACCCTGTAATTACTGATTGACGTCTCGGCACACAGGTGGTCATTAGGACTTTCTTGTCCTGTAAGAGCTCGAGACAACTCGTGACCTTTGACCCCTCTGTCCTACACATCCAGCTGTTTCAGAGTCAGAGAAAATCTCGCCCTTTAAGTGTCTAGCCATAGGAGACGTCCTGCACCACGGCTCAAAAATCTCACGGCCAGGAACAGCTGCCTGAGCTTGTCCAGGCTTTTAGTATGAGGGGAGAGTGGGAGGGGTCTGATTGACAGGATTCTCACTCCGCCCCCTCATGTGTTCTTCATGTGTTCAATGTGTCATTCTCACAGCTTTGGAATGAACCATGACGGAATCGGGAACGCCTGCGGGACGAAGGGGCACGAGACGGCCAAGCTGATGGCGGCACACATCACTGCCAACACCAACCCCTTCTCCTGGTCCACCTGCAGCAAGGACTACATCACCAGCTTCCTGGAGTAAGTTCAAGTACCTTCTTCTTCTCTAGGGTTTCAGGACTGGGCTTGTTCCAAAAGCATTCTCAAGGTATTTAAAAGTTTAGAGCTTATAAAAGGGGTTCCACTCTGACGTCTGTCTGAGAGGGAAACCCTGTGGGGTTGGATGTTACAAAGAACCTGTTTTTGAGAGTGTGAGAAACTCTAGAACATTATTCACAATCAACCCATCATGGGTTCTAATCAGATACAAACAGGATGTGTGTTATACATCTCTCTGTATATTACTGTAAATGTGTGTGATGGGTCTCAGAAAGAGTTCTTGCTCAAAGACTTTCTGTTAGATGTTTATCTACATCACCGTCGCCAAAAGAGAAATCCTAAAACCTCCTCCACTATTCACCCATTAGATTTATCCAGTATTACTGTTCTACAATCAGCCTGCATTCTCATTAAAGGCCCGGTCCCACTGGCCGATGGACACAAAACGTATGCAAAAAGGACACAGCGGACGAGCAAAATTTCGGGGGTGGCTCTATCCGTTTTCATCCGCTCCAGAAATGGACAAAATTGGCGAAAATTTGCGAAAACAGAACGGAAAAGAACGGACGTGGGTAGTATATAGCGGGGATGTTAAATGCATGTTCATAGGAAGCCTAGCGGATGAAAGCGGATGGAAGTGGATGACAGCTCCGAAGGGGTTACCGGTGATAACTGAGAAGCGGACGCATAGCAGAAAGAGCGGATGCATAGCGGATGAAGGGGATGCATCATGTACGCCTAACGGAAACAAAGGGGATGTTGCGCGGATGTATATCGGATGCAGACCGTTCACTGCGCATGCGGGGGGTATGAATTGCGTCTGCTCCGCGGATATAAAGGGATGCAGCACGCACGCCGTCAGCATAAAGCGGAAAGACGTGCTGGCGGCTACATCGATACATCTCTACTACTAGATGATTTTCTCCCCCTTTTTATACAAAATATCGATTGTCCGCTAGGTGTCCTTCTACATACTCTAGACATACTCCAGACATCCTAAATATACGAGATACATCCCAGATATAAACGCTTTGTCTGTTTTGAATACTTTATATACGAGATGCATACGCTTACATCCTTTCTATTTCCGTGCTACTAACGATGAATAGACGTTTCATGTACCTTATCTTTCCTCCCTCTTTCCGTTTTCAGCTGCAGCGGATGTGAGTTGCGAGGATGCCCAGAGGATGCAGAGAGGATACAGCAGACGTTTAACGGATGATAACGGACATAGAACGTTTGTTGCTCGTATATGTCGCGGATTTACATCGTACACGGCGGAAAGTTCATCCGTTCTAAAAGTTTTGCGCAGCTCAAAACTTTTTGCGCGGATGAAATCACAGTGGACGGATGCTCGATGGATAGAGCGTATGAAGCACGTATGCAATGAGTACACAACGGATGCATAGCGTTTTCCAACGGATGGCAAAGATTTTTTTACGTTTTACATCCTCTTTGCATCCGTAAGTGCAGTGGGACCGGGCCTTTACATTTAAAACCTATAGAAAGAGAACTTACAACCAGCTGAGATGAAAGAACTGTGAATGAATGAACTGATGATCTCAGATGAGATGAACGTTTGGTTTTGTCATGTATTTCTTTATTCCCAGCTCATGCAGCACGTCGCTCATCCGTGATCAGAACATCTGTCGTTTCTCTCTCATTCTTCATCCAGCAGGTTCTGGAAGTGTCCTTGTGCCAAATGAACAGTTTCGGTTCTAGAGCAAAGTTCCGTTCAGAGGAGTTCACTCAACACTGCGTGCGTTACAGAGAGACTTTATTAACACCATGTTTTTGTAAAAGTGTCCAGACAGACAGCGGGACTGAACTGACCACTAACGGACGTCTTTGTTGCAGTTTTAGATTAAAAGCATTTCTTCTGAGTCTGAAAACAGCGTCCAGTCGTGTCTCTTTGCATTACACCAGATATCCACCGGGTCTCATTTGGGAGGAAGTTTTGTTGACATTTCTTCTAATCGTTTCTATTTTTAAGACGACTATTTTGTCTTCCTCTAAAGCAATAAACCGAGAGGTCTGTGTTGGTACGTTAAGAATCCGAGGGGGCTCGAGCCAGGATTGTGTTTCTCCCAGCAGAGGGGATTGCATGGAAGCCAAAGTAAAGGATTATTCCACCAAACAACATGGAAAAAAAGGAAGGGATGTAACTGAATACGGCGTCTGTCGTTCCCCCCACCGCCCCAGGCAAAAAACGTGTGTGTTTCTTTCCTTTCCTTCCCGATATATTTGGTTTAGTTTTGAATTAGATTAGCCTTCCAATATTCTAGTGGGAAGCCAAAGATCACTGTTTCAGCCGATGCTTCCTCTGGCACGTTAAACACAAACCAGATTCCTGAGCCTGTGCTGTTTGTTGCTGTTGTGTTTTGCTGCTCAGGTTCCCTCCGGCCTTGTCTCAGCGTTCCTCCTCCTTGTCCGTGTTGCTGTCACTGTAAAGGTGATTTTTATTTAGTTTTTAACAGAAAGAGACACATCATGACTCCCTTCCTAATAAACGTTAAACGTTAGTGCACACAAAGCCATCCCAGACACATCTCTGAGATGTTCACCATCAAGCTGAAGAATAATCCGAACCTCAGGAAACATCTGGTTTGTGGCCTTCACCTCGTCCACGCTTCGTTTTTTTCCACCCCCCATGAGCGGCTCCTCAGAGCATCCATATTTCTCTCTGACTAAACAGACTAAACACTCGGACACACGACTGTGTTTTTTCTTCTCTTACATCCTATCTTTCACTCCGTACTTCACCGGAGCTTCAAAGGCTTTCATGCAAGGCCAAGAGCACCATATAAGCCTAAACGTCTGGGTTTTAAGGATGCTGTCTGTCATTCTGTGTGCTCAGCTTTACATTTCTCACGCTCTCATTTTACATTTCTCTCATGTTTGGAGATCATTGGGTGAATAGTGAAGACTGTCCAAGAGCCAATCCCATTGTAGGTTTGTTTGGTTTTTTTTGACAGCTCAGGTCGGGGAACATGTCTAGACAATGAGCCTCTGAAGCGGGACTTCCTGTACCCCACCGTGGCCCCGGGGCAGGTGTATGATGCCGATGAACAGTGTCGCTTTCAGTACGGCGCCTCCTCCAGACAGTGCAAATATGGGGTAAGAGGAACGCAGTGCACCCTCATGCTCCTTCTCAAACCCTTCAGGAAATGACGTCACTGTTCTTCTGTGTGGTTCATTAAAGCTTTCACTGCTGGAGTGGGATTCACGAAAGGAGTTCCGTCTCAGATAAACCGGCCCACTCATTTTTAGATCAGACTTTTTGGATTGATGTCCTTTTGTAGCACACATTGTTTTGGATATATCTGTATCTGATGTGTTCTTCATGTTAAGTTATGAGTCCAAAATGAACAGTGTGACAAGATCGCTGGAATTTATTACAAAAACAGGAACCAGTTTGACAATTTGCATTAACTGAGGGAAATAATGAGGAAGTAAATTTAAGTTTACAATTTTAGATCAATACCTAATGATGATGTGTGTCATTAATGAGCAATAAAACACTTCAGGACGTTCCATAACATTCACTGTAACTGCAAATGGATAAAAAGTACGACATGTCCTTCATTAATAAATTAAAATTGTAATCATTTCACAAAACCAAATTTCCTGTCGTACAAGAGGAATAAAACATTCAGGGATGTGCTGTTAAAAAAAACCCCGAGACCGTCAGTGAGGGCGTGGCTCACTCCGGCCCCGCCTGGTACAGAAGGAATGATCTAAAGTGGGCCATCTTGCACAACGACCTGTTTGTCGTTATATTTGCACTACTTCACCACTACTACCTCTGCCATCTCTCATTGATGCAATTATTATGTGCAATAATATAAGCCTTAAACTATTTTTATGCATACTTATATATATATATATATATATATATATATATATATATATATTATTTATGCATATATGTGTGTATATATACAGAGAATACCTGTAATGTGCAGTTTTTCCGAGCCTCTCAATAAGGCAATTTTTCTATACTTTTTCACGGTAGATAATGCAAATAGCCCTCTGTATTTAATCCTTCGTTTCTCTAATTTTTTATTTCAGTTTTATTTGTTATCTGTTTGACATTTTCTTGCTACTGTAACACGTGAATTTCCCGGATGTGGGATGAATAAAGTGAATCTAATCTAATCTAATCTAATCTAATCTAATCTAATCTAATCTAATCTAATAAATGTTGCGAACGAGATACACCATATACAAGCTCTATATAGAAGCGATATCCACCCAAGGAATACCGACCTATTTACCAGAAAGAATCCAAAATGGCGAGAAATTGACTGAGAAGAAGCGATTTTTGTTGAACTGCTCATTAAGGCTTAATTAGTCCATAACTTCATTAATAATTGTAATGAAGCAAATCTGCGTAGAAGTTATATGCACCTTAGGTACCCGACCTTCATGGCAGGAAGAATCAAAATCAGTGAAGAATTGAGGGAGAAGAAGCAATTTGTGTGGAAACTGCTCATTAGGGCTATTACTCCATATCTTCATTATTAATTGCAATTATGCAAATTAGGGTAGAAGCCATATGCACCCCAGGCAGACCCACCTTCCTGCCAAAAAGAATAAAAATCAGTGAATTGACAGAGAAGAAGTGATTTTCATGAAATGTGGACAACGCCAGATGGACGACTGACAACACATGATGGGATAAACTCATCACTTGTCGGCCGGCTGAGCTAATAACCAACCACAGGGTGATAACAGTGACTCAGTGTTTTTCACACTACAGCCAAAAAATGATTAAAAGAATCATAGTTTGTTCCATCATGTTACTGAGAAACTGTAAACAAGAAGAAGAAGAAGAAGAAGTGTGAAGAAGTGTAAACTCCTCTGTGCTGAAGATCTCAGAGATCTTCCAGCTTCACCTCTGACTGATACACAGTGCTTACACTGGAGACTCCTTACAGAAATGATACAGAAACGTCTCCTGGAAAGCAGTGACATGGCTGGATTTGAGGATTGATTATCCGACTGCCAAGAACACGTACAGTAATGACGTCCAGCGGTCAGGAGACAGGCGTCTGCCTGATCACATATCATACAGCATTTCAAACTAAAATGTTTGTTCTTGGGGTTAAATCTGAATGAAAAGTCATGAAATGTTGCAGATGATGAAAAGCTTCACATTTACAGTGGCGTCTGTGATTAAATTACAGCTCAGCAGGTCTCTGTCTGATCTTCTTATCAGTTTGATTTCAGAGTAAAGCTGTTCCAGAATGAGAAATATTTCAGAAAGCCATCTGTGGAGAACCAGGCTGATGGTTAAAGCTCCTGGAAGAGACGCTAAATGACAAGTTCTAATTTTTACCACTGACCCAGGAGGGACTGGCTGGAGGACGCTGATGTGTTCCCCAGGCTGCTCTACCGCTGAAAAACTCTCCTCTGATGCCAGAGTAAAAGTCTTGTAAACGTATATCATGTTCATTAAGAAGCATCAGTGGCTCTCTGGAACAGCTGTTACTCAGATTGGTCTTGAAGCAGTCCAGACGCTGACCATATTTTCACTTCTGCGCAGACGTCTGGATCAGTTATCATCTCACTGTGAGCAGATGATGGAGCAGACGACAGCCTGATGGACTGGAGCGCGCTCCATATCTGCTTAGCTGATTTGGTAGAATAAGAAGAAGAGACCGACTTTACTTCCTTTTATCATAAAATATAAAGGACTGTGTGGTGCAGTGTGTCCTGTACTGCGGTGGAAAGTCTGGAGCTTACAGGGACTCACTGGAGACCTGAAGGAGTCGTGGATTAGGACACTGAGTTCTGGAGCCCGTCCCACAGTGGCGTGTCCCACAGTGGCGTGTCCCACAGGGGCGTGTCCCACAGGGGCGTGTCCCACAGGGGCGTGTCCAGCGGTGTCTCCACTGATAACAAACAGATTAAAAATAAAATAAGGAGATGTTTCTGTAACATGTATGGAAGGAGTCTCCAGTGTCAGTAATGTGTAACAGTCAGAGGTGAAGCTGGAAGATCTCAGAGATCTACAGGACAGAGGAGTTTACACTTCTTTTTCTTCTTCTTTGCAGTTTCTCAGTAACATGTTGGAACAAACTGCAATTATTTTTGTCTTATTAACTTTAAGAGAGAGAGTAAAGAGTCTGGTGAGGAAACGACTGTTTATAGCTGTGATAACACAAGCAGGACCTAACTTACTTCATGAACATTAAATGTAACAATAAATGGATAAAAAAGTATGATGTGATGCTATTTAAAAATGAAATATTATAGTTGTTAGCAAATAAAGCCCTTGGGGATGTGCTGTTATCGGAAAATAATCAACTTCAGGGTTTGTTAGAACCTGAACCACAGACTCGGTACTGTTCCGGGATCAGTGTCAGAGCTGGGGACCTTCAGGAGCATTAAACCCAACCGTTAAACAGGAACACTGGCCTTTAAACCTTAAAAAAAAAAAAAACAGGGATAGAAAATATGGACTGAAGAAGGATTAGCATTTTATTTTATTTTATAGCTGTAATTTTTACATTAATCACTGGTTTAATTAAACAAAATGGCTTCCATACTCATTATTCAGCAGCACAGAGAATAGCACACAACATTTTATTATTTTATATTGTTCTCCGACTGTTAGGAAATCGTAGTGTGTGTGTGAGATGTCGGCGATTTTTATCTCACTATTTGGAATTAACTTTAAAGCGTAATCTAACCCAAGTGAGCGCTCACTCATCTGCTGCACTTACAAAGAAACTCAAAATTCATTCATCATTTTATCTGTAAACAATTCACTCCTCGAGATAAGCAACATCTCTGATTAGGACACGCCTCCTCTGATGTCCTGAATACGGATGTGTGTAATCGCACAAGAAGAGCGAATAAGAGATCAAACGTTAGAGCAGACCGGATCCGAGTCCTCCAAACACATTCTCCTCATATCTTTCAGACGAAGCCGAGTGGAGCTTAGTGACCCATTTAATCTTCATCTCTCATAATATGGAAATGATTTTGTGTGGAATAACAGTCTGCCATAAACACAGTGACACGCAAGAGAAGGAAGGAACCTGACGGGAGCCGAGAGGATTCAGGAATAATAATAATAATAATAATGCCTCGTATGGATATACAGCTGTCCATAAACCTGAACCCGAAATTAAATTACAAGAGATTACAGTTATTTTATTCACTGAGAGAAATATCTAAGAGCAGATGCCAGAAAGAGAACCCTGTAATTTTTCTCTTAGCTGTGATCAGAATCAGAGAAGGTCATTGGAAGGACGAGAGCCAGTGTTTTCTTGGCTCGGTTTTATTACAGCGTGCCGTATTAGTGCATTCTGACAATCTCATCTGTTTCAGCCAGACGTCTGTTTCACCATTAACGTCACGGCTGTTTCACAAATCGCTCATGCAGATCTGAGGTCAGGAGTAACCCAGAGCTTATTTATATTTAACACAGACAGACCTACAGACAGGCTAACATGCTAACATGCTAACATTAAAAAAAAGCCCCACACTCGGGATGAACAGAGCCAAGAGAATTAATGAAGAATAAGCAGCACTCGATTATCCATTAATTCAGGGAATATTAAATTACAAGATTTCTTGAAAACAATTTTGGCAGTTTTTCGAAAGCTTAAACTGAGGAGGGAAAAAATGATGTAGGACAAACAAGAGGAAATGAGGTCCTGGATCGTTCATGTCCCAAAGTATTTAATAATAAATGTTAAAATATGCGAGTACAACAACAAATAAATAAATTAAGTTAACATTGTTTTAAAGAACTAGCCTTAAATAAGCCTTTAGAGAATTTCAGCAACATCGAGTTGGATTTAAAATGCCATTACAGAAAGACTAATGCACAGTTTTGCTGAATTGACTGGAAGACCCTTTTAAGTGCAGAGACGCAGTCGTATGCTAATGACCGGCAGCACGCACGCTTGAGATGGATGCTGCGGTTTTTGTCCGAGCGAGGGCATTGTGCCAGAGTCCTCGTTGAGTCGAGGCGCAGCAATGAGCACTGACAGCTCGAGAGCAAGTCGCTGTGTTGAACGCTCTCCCGTTGCATTTAGTCATCTAGATTTGGCAACAGAGGCTTCAGATCGATCCGTCTGTGTTGCGGAGGTTTGGAATGCAGCCTGTTGGACAGCGTGATGGCGGTTCCATGACTGCAGAGCTAACGGGCTGATTGAGGAAGACAGATGAATGATGCAGCAGTCATCAGGTCATCGAGATGCTCAATGTTACGTCCGGTGTTTATTTGGGAACACAGGCGGATGTACTGTAGATGTCATGCTTTTGGCTCAGGATTAGGTGTTTCTTGTTTTTTGTTGTTGTTTTTTTCCAACCAACCAGGGAACGGGGCTTCGTCTCAAACCGCTCTCGAAAGACGCCTCAGAAATCAATGAAAATCGATTCTGGTTTGGAACCTAGAGCCAGTGACGGCAGAGGAGTTCTGTTTGAGTCCAACAGCCCGAGTTATTTTTGCAAGACAGCCATCAAAACACAGACGAACAGTACAAAGGTTTTTAAAGATTATTGGTTTAAAAAAGGTAAACAAACTGTGGATTTATCCAGCGATCTCAGGAAGAAATGGAACTGCAGTGAACTGCTTCACAGCCGCGCCGCTAACGTTAATGCTAATGATTAAACACTGTATAACGCCCAAGGTTTCAGCTTTGGATGATAAAACGAGTTCTCACAGCCAGAGGAACGGCTCGTAAAATCATCCCAGGTGTTGGTGTTGTTACATCAGGAACACATTTGATTACATAATGGGTCATAGTTTGGTCTTTAATCCACTTTCACCTGCAGTGTAAACATGATTAACGATTCAGGCATTATTTGGTTTAAACTGTGCTTTTTGTTTCAGTTTTTTGGAAATAAAACGTAAATTACCTGCCATGCAGATTCACACTTTATTAAATGACTTTTAAAGGCGTTATAAACGAGCACTCCACTGAGGTTGTGTGTTTTTATTTATTTACTGTTCAATTCTCAAGTTAATTATTGATTTCGCTTTTTATAGTCAGCTGACGCACCTGTAAAGACAGCGAGCACATACACACCTGTGCTAAAGAAATGTTCTGTTAGATTTGTTTATATTGAGCTGATCTAAGAGCATGTTACTGACTGAACAGTCCCACTTAACAGTCACAGATTTTGATAAAATGGTGTCATGAAGCCACGTTCAGGTTTGTAGGATCTCTAAAGAAGGCGCGATTTGAGTCGTGTTGGAATAGAAACCTGGAGAGATCTGGATCCTCCACTCCACTCTGCTCCAGGTGACCAGTCAGGGCAGGAGAACTGGAGCAGATGAAGCTCCTAAAGGCAGGCGGTGTTTTCCTCTCGCTCCTCCTGCTCCTCCGTCAGCGCCGTGTGATTCCTCGGTTTATTAAAAGCAGACGTAGAGATGCAGCAGTTGTAACGTGAGAGAGACCGTTTGCTGCTTTATTTCATCTGGATCGGCCGAGCGACTCGCGTCTCTGACTCGCTGACTCAGACGGGTCAGAGCTCGAACTCTACACCGTAAGTCTTTTTGACGAGGGCTGCTCCGTTCTCATATCCACTCGTCCTGTAAATCCTTTGAAGTCGGAGCTTTAAAAAAGGCAGAGTGCTTGTTAAAGGGGAAATCCTACCCGAGGTAGCACAGGGCTCGGCCTTGTAACGCGTGGACACGCTGCTTCTTTATTTGTGCTGTGGGTTTCGGTGGCCCTGCGGTGATTTTTAAGACGTATGTGTTTATAAAGGCTAAGACCGACGCCCTGTTCACATGTAGATGTACTCTGACTCCTGCACTTTCAATAAAATTCACTGAAATGCAGAGAAACACCACAACGACCTGAACACCAGGATTCATACCGGATGTGTGGACTCATGAGGAGGTGGAAATACTGCTCAGGTCTTCTCCTGCGTCTCCTGGGAGACTGAAACACACACAACAATACATGTTATAAAGATCAGTATGGGTTTGGAAGGAGATTCACAGGTTTTTGTGTGTGGTGCTTTTATTTTATTTCTCCGAGTCGATGCAGTATATTCTGACCAACTTGCTTTTGCCTTCTTTCCTAGGAAGTGTGTAGAGAGCTGTGGTGCCTCAGCAAAAGTAACCGCTGTGTCACTAACAGTATTCCAGCTGCAGAAGGAACGCTGTGCCAAACCGGCAGCATCGAGAAAGGGGTGAGTCAGATATCCACCGAGCAACATCAGGTTTCTGACGACTTCAGCACAGACGAGTTTACTCTTCTTCTTCTTCTTCTTCTTAGTGGTTTCTCAGGAACATGATGAAAATGGATAAAAAGGATGATGTGTCCTTCATTAATGAATAAAATATTGCCAGCGTTGTCAAATTCTTGTGGTGTAAGAGGAATAAAACACTTGGGGACATGCTGTTAGAGGAAAATAAACAACATCAGGGACATAAAAGCAACTGCTTCATCACACCACCCCATCGCTGATTGTTATCCTGTAACGGCACATCCCCGAGTGCTTTATTCCTTGATGAGTTGTTGTTCAGACGCAGTTGTTTTTTCTATGGTTCATTTTTATGGAAGTTCACTGAATCCATTTTTGAAATGTAGGCCCGCCCCTTCTGTAGTTCCTCCAAAGCCACACCTATAAATGTGAACCTGAGCACAAGAGGCGGAGCTTCTGTAAATCGACTTTGAGCCTGGATGCTGATTGGATGTTGGGAGTGTCTGATCCGAGGAGGAAACTGATATAATGTGAAGAGTGTGTAGAATTTAGGGCCAGATTTACGGAACAGCACAAATTAGCTCCGGGTTGTGAACAGGTCCGGAATCAGAATATGTTCTGATAAAGTGTTCCTCTGACTTTCCAGATAAATGAGTGGAGAAAAGTCTCTCTCTTCTACTACACACTCTTTTCTGTGCCTCATTCCTGAGTGCAGTGGGACTTTCACAGGCCATACATTATATTCTGAAGATATTTATTTGAGCAAGTAAAAATATATCTTGTGTAGATTTCAACAAAAATCCACTCTGCGTCCCCCCCCCGTCTCCACAACATTAAAACATGCTTTTTTTAGACATTAAATAATGCTGTAATTCGCAGTAAATTCACGGCTTCAGGTTTTAGTAAATCGCATTGTGTGCTTTATTTAAATATTCTCCTCCCCAAATTTTGCATTCTGAAAGGGAAACGCCTACAAATACACACGCAGTGAGGTCAGCTGTAAACATACCCGTGTCCACGCCTTTCCATCGCTAACTTTACATCACACATCTTTAATAAATCCTGACTGTAGTTTTTTTTTAAACACCAAAAGAGGTTTTGCATGCGTCAGGAACTGTCAGTAAATCTGGTGCTGAGTGTAAGGGGGCCAATACTTTTTATGCTTCTATGAAGTTTACACTTTAGAATCTAAATGACAGTGCATACCTCAGTATAAGAGTAACAAAATAAAAAAAAAGATTTCATTTGGTTTCTTCTTTTACAGAAATTCACTTAAATTTTCAGAATTCTTTACATTTTTTGGTCTTTTCTGATCTTGATCAGTCCGGAGAGTTTGGAGTGTCGACTGTCTTGGATATTCTGAGCTGGTGGGAATGTTGTGTTCAGGTGGGAATCCCGGGCAGTTGGAACGAGCTCAGGTTAGAGAGACAATTTTAATAAAGATTATTAGGCAGCATTGTCGATGGCTAAAGGAGAAGAATGAGAGAGGACCACGAGCTGTCATCCTTCATTACTGTTATCCCACTGGAGCTATTCACCACGTCGTCCCGGTCCAGCGGAGTGGCCTGACTCCAGCTGCTGTTATTTTTCCAGTGAGTGTATGTACTTATATCTGGCTCTGCACACACTGGCATCAAAGGAATACAAAGATCAGCCATTTCTGCCTGAGCGTGTAATGTGATGTAGGGGCGTGGTCAGGGACGAACTATGAGGCAAGGGCAGGGAGGGGTGGGGATGGGAGGGGAAGATGAACTACAAGGTCAAAGCTACTGTATACAGCCTTTCGATTTCATAAAATCGGTGAAATTTAGTTCCGTCTGAAATGTGGTGATTGTGATATCTGTTCTCATCTCTCATCTCATTATCTGTAGCCGCTTTATCCTGTTCTACAGGGTCGCAGGCGAGCTGGAGCCTATCCCAGCTGACTACGGGCGAAAGGCGGGGTTCACCCTGGACAAGTCGCCAGGTCATCACAGGGCTGACACATAGACACAGACAACCATTCACACTCACATTCACACCTACGCTCAATTTAGAGTCACCAGTTAACCTAACCTGCATGTCTTTGGACTGTGGGGGAAACCGGAGCACCCGGAGGAAACCCACGCGGACACGGGGAGAACATGCAAACTCCGCACAGAAAGGCCCTCGCCGGCCACGGGGCTCAAACCCAGGACCTTCTTGCTGTGAGGCGACAGTGCTAACCACTACACCACCGTGCCGCCCCATGATATCTGTTTATTTCTGTAATATCTCACAAAATATCAGGCCATTCTGTGGCTGGGAAGTTATTTAATTTGAGGGGATTAAAGCAAATAATGTGCATGAAATCGCTCGCTTGCCGCAGTCAAGCAGACAGAGGAAGTCCGTGTGCGCATGCGCAGGTTTACCTTCTTCTTTTGGGTTTTACGGCAGCTGGCATCCACAGTGTTGCATTACTGCCATCTACAGGTTTCCCTTTGAGCGTGCACTGACAGTTCCATCATTCTGTCGCTAAACGAACAGCTGATCACACCGAGGTGCTCGCTGAGCGCCCATATTTATTAGTTTGATCCTGCGTTTCCTTTCCTTCGTATATAACATAACGTCTTTTCTTCTCGCTTTCTTTCCGTTACTGTAGTCGCTCTTTCACATTTCATTCGCACACTCACGTCCTCCATTTTTCTCTCCTGTTTCAAATTTGTATCCCACAATGCCTTGCGTGAACGGGGAAAGCCCACCACGTGATGCATGATGTAGTATCTTGAATTGGGTCATGGTGAAGCAGGAAAAAATAGCGCAGACCTTAGGGCCATGTGGAGATAAACTCATTAATTGTTCTATTAAAAAAAATAAAATCGGAAGCCTGTGATTCGAATTCAGTAGCTTTTGGTCACTAAACAAAAATAATTGGGTGTCGGGAAAATTCTTTTTATGACCTACACTTGAAAAATCTGAGAGGCAGTACAGCTTTAAACCTGCTTCCTGATAAAATGCACATTTAAAGCAGCTATGAGAGAAATATGACTGTCTGACTGCTAGGATATATTTTTAACTGAATTTAGAAGTTATGAGGAAGAATTGACGCATCATCAGCTTCTGAAATCCATCATGCAAACACGCTTTACTGCGTTCTTCTTCAGGGATGTGTTTTTAAGTTTCCCAAAAGTACAAACAATGGATGAGTGAGCAGCACAATGAAATCTCTCTCTCTCTCTCTCTCTCTCTCTCTCTCTCAGTCGAGATGATCTTGAAAAACAGAATCATTTCTTTGTTAAAGCACATAATCAAAGAGAAGCCAGCTCGTCTCCTGCAGCTCCACAGACCAGTAATGGAGGCTCCGTCAGTTTCCTGATAAGACCTCCTTAAAAGGGTTATTTCTGGCTGACAGCGTGCCGTACCTGCCCCAGAACCCCCACCCCCCACTTTGAGATGCTAGTCACTAAAGATACAGCTTCATTCCTCACTCAGTTTCTTCTCCAGACTATGAGATAAACAGAGAGAGAGACCCGACACAGTTGTGTCCCAGTGTTTGTCCTCTCACTGGCCTCGTTCTCCTGAACACAAACGCAGGATTAACTCAGCCATGTTGGAGAAACAGGATTCTGCAGAGAAACTGTCTGTGTCTAAACACAGCAGCAGGCAGATTTAATTAATTTACTGCTTTAAAGCTCTGATTTACTGTTCATCCAAATAATTATTATCAATAATCAACAAGCAGAGACAACAGAGAACTTACTGCTGTACAGTGAGATGCTAATAACAACAGATGGACAGTTGAGAGGAATTTATTATTCTTTTACAAATATTATTTAGTTTATCTGAATCAAAATCAGAGCAAAATTAATTCTTTTGCTTTGGTTTCACACTATGCATAATTAAATAAAGCAAAAAAAAAAAGTTGCCTGGGGTCTGGGGTGATTGTCGGGTTCAGAACATCCTCATAAAACTCAATCACAAAAATCACAACCCAACACACATGGTGTGTTTGATTCACTTCCTGCAGTCAAGTCGATTCAGAATCAAGTTGAATCACTTTCTCAGTGCAAGAATTCACGTGAAAGTGAGTCGTGAGCATGTCTCTCGGACCGGAGTGTGATCACTGTGAACTCCTTAAACACTGTGTGTGTGAGAGAGACTTCACTCTCAGTATTATTTACTCTGTGTGTGTGTGTGTGTGTGTGTGTGTGTGTGTGTGTGTGTGTGTGTGTGTGTGTGTGTCAGTGGTGTTACCAGGGCGAGTGTGTGGCGTTCGGGACGTGGCCTCACAGCGTGGATGGAGGCTGGGGGCCGTGGACGCAGTGGGGGGAGTGCAGCCGGACGTGCGGGGGCGGAGTTTCCTCGTCCATGCGTCACTGTGACAGTCCAGCGTAAGTAGGCAAAGTAAGAGTCAGGGGAGGAGATCATCATCATCATCATCATCATCATCATCATCATCATCACTGCAGCACAGCTCACCATCACACATCAATCTGATTGGTTAGAAGGTGTTGATTAGTTTTCTATTACAGCAGCTGTGACAGTAGTGCAGATTTACATTATCGTTTCCATAGTAACAGCTCATTCCCAGGGGCGTGTCCAGTAGACGGTCCATCACCAGATTAAAATAGGAGACTTTTACTGAACCTTTCTGGAAGGAGTCTCCAGTGTCAGTGTCATAGTGGAGAGTAAAAATACACACCAAATAATAAACACTGGTACTCTGTGACTGTGAATAAGAAGCTGATTTGTTTCCTCAGATTGGTAATGATGAACAAAAACATGTCCACTGCTGCTGCAGATTTTATTCAAACCTGCAGAAAAACACGTTCTGGCTCTGAAAGAAGAAGAATAGAGAAAGAACACACTCCATTCCCTGTTGTTCTCTCAGACAGACTGATTTGCTGGCGCTTGTGCAAAAATGAGGGTTTTTTTTTTCATGTCTTGGTCACATGATCGGCGTTTGCACATGGAGAGTCAGGGTTCTTCTTGGTTCTTGTGGAAGAGTCAGTCCTCACACTGTTTAATCAGGTGATCGGCTCCTGAGGAAAGGAACCTGGAACCCAAATCCAAATCAAAATGGACGGAACCAGAGAAGAGAAAAGGAGCGACAATCATCTGAGCTCGGTCCAATCACTGCAGGTCGGACTGTCCGAGGAGAACGCACTGCCCTGATGGTCATGACATGCTGCAGTGTCTGGGGCTCTGGAAACTCTGGAAATGAAACTCTCTGATCTCCTGAAGATGTATTTCTGGTGTTAAATCGGAGCTGAACACAAATGACAAGATCAGCTGATCAGTTTACTGAAGGACACGTCTCCTTATTGGTGAGGGAGAATTTATTCTGTTCCCAATGTAGACAGATCTAGAGATATTAAATAAACCTGCTGTAGATGTCGGATTAGTTCCATGAGACGCTCTGAGATCAGTTCCACTCAGTGGACTTTTGAAAATGTCGCTGCTGTGTGTTGATTTGATTTTTCTGTATCTAATGAGCTCACAATTACTTCACTTGTGAACAGAGTGTCTCTGAAGGAAGCACTCATAGTTTTACATCAACAGGGTTGGAAATATTTTAGTCTGTTCTGATTTACAGTTATTTTCCGAAGGTGATTGACTTGCGTGCCATGCAATATTCTGAAATTACCTCCTGATGCCCAGCTCCAGGGTCTGAGCTCATTACTCGCTGTAACTGTAGCGTAACTTTTCCGAGAACACAGCTCTGTTTCTCAGACCTTCAGCTCTGTCAGCGTCATCCTTGGGTGGAATCTGATGCTCCGTCTCAAGTCATCGGCGCACTTTTTGATGTTCGACAAACAGCAGTGCTTTTACATAAAACAAAAAAAAAGCATTGGCTCACAGACTGAGCCTGACAGAACTATATCTGCTACAGTTATCAATGTCCACAAAACGTTCTCTGAATCTGTTCTAAAATCAAACGTGACTGTTATAATGAGCTCCACTCTTCTCTTCTCTCCTGTAAAGGCTCTCCACCAGATTTTGGGGTGTGGCTGTGTGGATTTATGTTCATTAGTGAGATCAGACCCTGATGTTGGGATGTTGAGGCTCCAGTTCCAGTTCATCCCAAAGGTGTTCAGTGGGGTTGAGTTCAGTCAGGGCTCTGGACTTGAGTTCTTCACTCCAACCTTCACACACCACGTCTTCGTGGAGCGCTCTGTGTGCCCAGAAGCATTGGCATCGTCATGCTGGAACAGGTTTGGACTCTTAATTCCAGTGAAGAGAAACTGTAAAGCTCTAGAATACAGAGACATTCTACACAACTGTGTGGGAACAGTTTGAAGAAGAACCACATAAACATCCAGTGAGCAGCAGTTCTGTAGCTGGAAACGCCCTGTTCACGAAAAGAGATCATAGGAGCAACAGTCGGATATAACTGTGTACAACCACAGTGAGCAGAAAAGCATCTCAGAATGTTATTTTCCTGTTACACCTCCATTGTGCGCCATATTTTATTGCTTACATAGATTTTCAAGCGTGTCCTCCAACAACGACTTTGCTTTCTCTTCTCTAATGTGGAGCAGATCTTCCACTATGGATTAAGACCACACCAATGAGGGGGCGTAAACTTTACCACATGACCATATGACCTATCTAGGCCCAGATCTGAGCAGCAGTGGGTTTAGAAGGTCAGCACTTTAGAAACATGAGTTGTTGTTGTTGATGTAAAATGAAAAAAGCAACTTAATCCCACAAATAACAGCTGGCCGGACTGGTGAGATCTGCTAACCCACTTTTCAGCTGTAATAAAATCCTGAGTGCTTGAGCCTGACTGTTCTCGGTTCCCCCCAGGAGAACTGCATGGGGAAGGCTTTTATTCTGTGCCTGAAGCAGCATCCTGACACTGATCCATCTCCATCTCCAGTGAGATGTTATCTCATTCCAGCTGGATGGCTCTGGTCAAGAAGTTGAATGATTACTTGTGCTGTCCATCCGTGTGGGTTCTCTAAGGGGAAACTGTAGTGTTTTATTCTGTGTATTTTTGATGTTTCACACAAACACAGTGCAGATGCTTCCTGGTGTCATGAACGCGTGTCTCGATATAAGCTTCGATTTTATGTTCTTCAGTTCTGTTATAAGGGCTCTCGGAGTTGCTGTGGGTTCTTCATCAGTCTGTTTTTTCTTTCTGATATTTTTGCAGGCCGTCCGGAGGCGGGAAGTACTGTCTTGGGGAGAGGAAGCGCTACAGGTCGTGCAACACTGACGTACGTTTCCATTTCTCTTCTTCTTCTATGTAAATGAGAACAGCTCAGGAACATGGATTATGGATTGGCAGATCTTCTCATAGATCTTCTTTAGACTGTATATTCCTCTGTGGTAATGGTTCTCAAACTTTTTGCAATTAGGGACCTGTATAACTGTAAAAAACAAACAAACAAATAAACAAACAACTAATTGGCACAATATTTTTTACATGAACATAATCAAACTATTGAAATCTGAGGCTCAGTATAAGGGCAGTTCTTCAGTCACACAATCACATTCACAGCAAAATGTGGGAACTTTTTTAGTTGCAGTGCTCAAGATAATGGTATTGTAGCAGTTCGTAGGAGGGGGAGGAGCACAGAAAGACGGCAGGCCAGAATAAAGTTCCAAACTGTTTTATTTTGCTCTTTTCAGATGCAAAAATCCACTATCCCAGCCATGCACGCACACACAAGTCGTCTGGTTGGGGAGAGAGCTCACTTCCTCTGCTCTCTCTCTCCTTATATAGGGCGTGGTCGCTGGGAAGACACACAAACACAGGTTAATTGACATCAGGTGTAGTGATTCTGCCACTTATCTTCCCTGACTCCGCCCTCCGGTCACAGACCGACGCTTGACCACGCCCCTGCCTGCCACATACCCCCACCACCCGACTCAGGCCAGGCAGCCATCCGGCCTGCAGCTGACTCCCCCCCCCCCCCCCCCCCCCCCTTGACGGGAGAGGAAGTCCACCACGACCATCTGCGCCCCCGGCCTGTGGACCACCTTGAAATTAAAGGGCTGGAGTGCCAGATACCAATGGGTGATCCACGCATTGGCATCCTTCATGCGGTGGAGCCACTGGAGGGGCGCATGGTCCGAACAGAGGGTGAAAGGGCGCCCCAGGAGGTAGTAGCGGAGGGCGAGGACCGCCCACTCGATTGTCAGGCACTCCTTTTCGATGGTGCTGTAGCGCCCCTCACACACCGACAGCTTCCTACTTATGTACAGCACCGGGCGGTCCTCCCCCTCCACCTCCTGAGACAGAACGGCCCCCAGCCCTCTGTCCGATGCATCTGTCTGCAACTTAAAGGGGAGAGAAAAGTCAGTGAAGTGTAACAGGGGCCCCCCGCACAGTGCAGCCTTCACCTCAGAGAAAGCCCGCTGGCATTGCTCCGTCCACTGGACCAGATCTGATGCTCCCTTTATAGTGAGATCAGTCAGCGGGCTGGTGACGTCCGAATAATTAGGTATAAACCTACGATAGTAGCCAGCCAGCCCCAGGAACTGTCTCACCCCCTTTTTGGTCTTGGGCAGGCCGCAATTGCTGCTGTCTTGTTAATTTGGGGACGCACCTGCCCATTGCCCAAGTGGAAGCCCAGATACCGTACTTCCACCCGCCCAATCGCACACTTCTTCAGGTTGGCTGTGAGACCTGCCCGCCTCAGTGACCTAAGGACGGCCCTCAGGTGTTGTAGGTGCCGCTGCCAGTCATTACTATAAATAATGATGTCGTCGAGGTACGCGGTCGCATAGGTGGCGTGTGGGCAGAGGACCCTATCCATCAGCCGCTGAAACGTAGCGGGCGCCCCAAACAGCCCAAAAGGAGGTGTGACAAACTGGTGTAAGCTGAACGGTGTGGAAAAGGCCATTTTTTCTTGGGATAATGGAGTCAAGGGGATCTGCCAATAACCCTTTGTCAAATCCAGTGTCGAGTAAAAGTGAGCCGTGCCTAGTCGATCGAGCAACTCATCAATACAAGGCATTGGGTACGTGTCGAATTTAGACACCACGTTGACTTTTCTATAGTCTACACAGAACCGGACCGACCCATTGGCCTTGGGTACCAAGACCACTGGGCTGCTCCAGTCACTGTGGGACTCCTCGACGATGCCCATTTCGAGCATGGCCTTGAGTTCTTCCCGAACCACTTTTTTCTTGTGTTCAGGTAGCCTGTAAGGGCGGCTACGCACTACCACCCCCAGGGGCATCTCAATGTGGTGCTCTATGAGGTCGGTGCGGCCGGCCAGAGGCGAGAACATGTCCAAAAACTCGGTCTGCAACTGGGCAACCTCCGTGAGTTGGGTCGGGGAGAGGTGGTCTCCACAGGGGACCGGAGAGGTACACGATGCCAATGCTCCCTTTTGAACCTCCGGCCCCAGCTCCACCTTCTCCGGAACCACCGACACCAACGCCACAGGGACCTCCTTGTTCCAGAGTTTGAGCAGATTGAGGTGGTAAATCTGTAGCGCCTCACCCCTGTCCGTTCGCCTCACCTCGTAGTCGATGTCCCCGACTCGCCGTGTGACCTCAAAGGGTCCTTGCCACTTGGCGATTAATTTGGAGCTCGATGTGGGCAACAGTACGAGTACTTTATCTCCCGGTGCGAACTCCCTAAGGCACATACCCCTGTCGTACAGGTGGGTTTGCCGTTCTTGGACCTGCCGCAAATTCTCCTGGGTTAGGTGTGTGAGTGTGTGGAGTTTTGCGTGCAGGTCAATAACATATTGAATTTCATTTTTACTTGGTGAAGGTCCCTCCTCCCAATTTTCTCGCAGCACATCTAGAATGCTGCGCGGCTTATGCCCATATAACAATTCAAACGGGGAGAACCCCGTGGAGGCTTGGGGGACCTCTTCCACTGCAAATAACAAGGGTTCGAGCCATTTATCCCAATTACGTGCGTCCTCACTTACGAATTTTTTAATTATATTTTTGAGGGTGCGCTTGAACCGTTCAACTAAACCATCCGTTTGTGGGTGATACACGCTGGTGCGGATCGGCTTAATTCCTAATAACCCATACAGTTTGTTCAGTGTACGTGACATAAACGAGGTGCCTTGGTCAGTCAGAATCTCTTTCGGGATTCCAACTCGGGAGATGATGCGGAAGAGCGCTTCCGTAAAACTGCGTGCTGAGATATTGCAAAGAGGCACTGCTTCCAGGTATCGCATTGCATAGTCCACCAGAACTAAAATAAAGCGGTACCCTCGTGTTGACCGATCTAATGGCCTGACGAGATCCATCCCAATTCTTTCGAACGGGGTCTCGATTAATGGGAGAGGGCGCAAAGGCGCTTTTGGGATGGCCGCCGGATTTACTAACTGGCATTCGCAGCACGCCATACACCACCTACGGACATCGCCGCAAATCCCTGGCCAATAGAACCGGGCCATTAGTCGGGCTAGTGTCTTATCCTGCCCTAAGTGTCCAGCCATGGGATTAAAGTGAGCCGCCTGGAATAGCGATTCCTGGCGGCTCTTTGGAATCAAAAGCTGCGTGACTTGCTCTTTAGTCTGAGTGTCCTGCGTCACTCGGTATAATCTATCCTTCATAATAGAAAAATAGGGGAAGGACGGGGCGGCGTTTGGCTGGAGCATTTGACCATCGATTACTCTCACTTGGTCAAACGCATGCTGCAGAGTCTCGTCTCGCAATTGCTCTAACGGAAAATCCGCGAGGGATTCCCCGAGAAAGGGAGGAGGAGCCAGCGGCTCCTCACTCTGACGCAGACATGACATAGACGGCTCTGTGACAGCTGCTCCCGCCAAGGCGACACCGGGACCTCCCCCTGCTGAACTACGGCAGGACCCACTCTTCACTAAATGGCTCATTAACTCCCCGAATCCCGGCCAATCAGTCCCCAAAATTATCGAGTGGGTAAGGCGAGGATTAACCACCACTTTACTCTAAATTTTTCCTCTCTGAAAAAAATGTGGACCGACACTAAAGGGTAGCTGTGAACATCCCCGTGCACACACGACACTTTCACCCCCTGTGCTCCCCCCAGTGCCTCATCTTGCAACAGGCTTTGGTGAATTGAGGTCTGATTACAGCCAGAGTCCACCAATGCCTGATATGTATCCCCTTGGATACTCACCGGTATGCGATACGCTCTGGCCTGATCGAGGGCGGCTCCTGGCGCGTCAGGGATCCGAACCACCGTGCCCACTTCCATTGCCAAGCACTGCTGTTGGAGGTGGCCCGGCTCCCCGCAGCACCTGCAAACCGGCCCGGGCTTCCTCTCTGCACTGGCGCTCTGGGGCTCACAAGCCTGGGAGGGGGAAGAGACAGACACAGAAGGGAAAAACGGGAGGGCACCGTGGGTGTGACGGGCCAGCTGGGGTGGGGCCGGACCCCGCCTTCGCGGTGGGGGAACGGGGCGAGGACGAGACACAGGAGGGGAGAGAGAGAGAGAGAGAGAGAAGGGGGAAGAAGAGGATGTCCGCTGTCCTGCCTTTGGAACAGCCGCCAACTGGTCCTCCGCCAACTCGATGGCCTGATCCAGCGACGCGGGGCGGTGGCACTGGACCCACTCCGCGGTCCCCTCTGGTAGGCGGGCGATGAACTGCTCCAGCACCACCTGATCGATGATTCCCTCAGCGTCATGGTTGTCGGCCCTCAACCACTGCCGGCAGGCGTCCCAGACCTGCTGGCCAAACGCGAACGACCAGCCAACTTCCTCCAGACGCAGAGCGCTGAAGCGCTGTCACTGCTGTTCGGGGGTGCGCCCCACCCGCTGGAGGATGGCCCGGCGAAGGTCCGCGTAGGCCAGCCAGCAGTCGTCAGGGAGCTGTAGCGCGGCCAGCTGCGCCTCGGCTGTTAGCAGGGGGAGGAGGCACGCCGCGCGCTGTTCCACCGGCCAGCCCGAGGCCTCTGCTGCCTGCTCGAAGAGCGTGAGGAAGGCCTCAGGGTCGTCATGCGGGCCCATCTTAGTTAGGGTGAGAGGAGAAGGGCCCGCGGCGGTGGAGGTGATGGACCCCGCCGACGCAAGGAGGTGCCAGAATGCCTGTCGATCTTCCTGCTGCGCCAACACCAGGGCCTCGAACCGGTGCTCTTGCTCCTTCCGGAGGGTGACTAGCACCTGGTGCTGGCTCTGCTGGGCCATGGCGAGGGCATGGACCAGGTCTGCGAAGGGGGAGGACTCCATGGCGCTGTTCTTTTCCTGTGCTTGGTCCTGGGTTTCGGCACCACTGTAGCAGTTCGTAGGAGGGGGAGGAGCACAGAAAGACAGCAGGCCAGAATAAAGTTCCAAACTGTTTTATTTTGCTCTTTTCAGATGCAAAAATCCACTCTCCCAGCCATGCACGCGCACACGCGCACACACAAGTCGTCTGGTTGGGGAGAGAGCTCACTTCCTCTGCTCTCTCTCTCCTTATATAGGGCGTGGTCGCTGGGAAGACACACAAACACAGGTTAATTGACATCAGGTGTAGTGATTCTGCCACTTACCTTCCCTGACTCCGCCCTCCGGTCACAGACCGACGCTTGACCACGCCCCCGCTGCCACAGGTATTAAATTAAATTTCACACTGTATGGGATCTTCTGACCCTAAAAACATATAGAAAATTTGTCTGTGTTTAACTCTAAATGCAAAATCTTTTCTGAGGAAAGAAAAGTCAGCAACAGAATTATGTCAGAAAAAAAACTGCACTTTCATTCTTAAAATTCAACCCCAGAGTTCTCTGAAGCGACATTGCTATAATTGGGGTGGTGATGATTTTTAAATTTGGTTTTCAGTCCATTTTGCCTTGGATTCCGTACTTTAGCAACATCACTGAGCTGACAGGTTCAGGCGATCTTGATCATTTCATAATTTTGGCCTCTCTGCTGAAGAACTGCTCATTTAAATATGTAGACTAATACTTCAGCTGTCGATTAACACCTGAGCATGGGATTTTATTATAAAAAGGTTTACAAAGAAACTTTCAGCAAAACATCAGTGCTGCATTTTTTAAAAAAAAAAACAACGAAAAATTGAGTTTGAGGATAGTTTTATTTAAAGCTGTGCTGCCTTTCACATTTTTCAGGTGTAGGTCATAAAAAGAATTTTCCTCAACACCCAATTATTTTTATTTAGTGATTGAAAGCTACTGAATTCCAATCAAAGTCTTCCAATTTTATTAGTTTTTTAAAAAATAGAACAATTAATGAGTTTATCTCCACATGGCCCTAAGGTCTGCGCTATTTTTTCCTGCTTCCCCATGACCAAATTCATGATATGATGTCATGCATCACGTGGTGGGCTTTCCCCGTTCGCGCAAGGCATTGTGGGATACAAATTTGAAACAGGAGAGAAAAATGGAGGACCTGAGTGTACGAATGAAATGTGAAAGAGCGACTACAGTAACGGAAAGCGAGAAGAAAAGACGTTATGTTCTATATGAAGGAAAGGAAACGCAGGACCAAACTAATAAATATGGGGGCTCAGCGAGCACCTCGGTGTGATCAGCTGTTCGTTTAGCGACAGAATGATGGAACTGTCAGTGCACGCTCAAAGGGAAACCTGTAGATGGCAGTAATGCAACACTGTGGATGCCAGCTGCTGTAAAACCCAAAAGAAGAAGGTAAACCTGCGCATGCGCACACGGACTTCCTCTGTCTGCTTGACTGCGGCAAGCGAGCGATTTCATGCACATTATTTGCTTTAATCCCCTCAAATTAAATAACTTCCCAGCCACAGAATGGCCTGATATTTTGTGAGATATTACAGAAATAAACAGATATCACAATGACCTCATTTCAGACGGAATTAAATTTCACCGAGTTTATAAAATCGAAAGGCCGTCTAGCTTTAATATACAGACAGACAAACACAAAAAAGTAGGAAAAATCTGCAATCGGATTCCGTGTTAATCTGTGATCAGTTCTTCTGGATAAATTAGTGTCGGAAAAAACACCCAAATTTAGTTGGTATGTGTTTGTTATCTCAGCTGTTGTCTTTAATAGCTGCCTCTCTGATTGTTTTGTTGAGCCTGTGTATGAGGGTCTGGTTTTACAAGCTGTTGAAGCTCACACGGTCACTCTCTCTCTCGCTCTCTCTCTCTCTCGCTGTCTCTCTCTTGCTCTCTCTCTCGCTCTCTCTCTTTCACTTGCTCTCTCTCTTTCGATCTGTTGCCTAATTCCTCCTTATTAAAGTCACTCGTTGCCAGATGGACTCTGCTGCATCACTCTGAGTCTGTCAGGACTATAAAGTTTGGATACAGAGAGATACGCAGGCTGCGTTTAGAATTTATGAAGGCAGAGCGAGTGAACGCCTCAGAGCTCTTAATCAGCCGCAGTGTGTACTGTCAGAGTTACGAAAGCTAAACTGACTCGAGTCACAGAGCGGAGAGCATGCGTCACAGACTCCTGCTGCGTTCAGCATCAACCGAGTCATCCCTTGACTCGTGAGCGTTTAAAAAAATTAATTAGAACTAATATTTTATAAAGATAGAAATTGAGAAATACACTTCCCTGTGTATTTTTGAGGTTTTTATTAAGGTGAAAATTGAGCCAGTTTGGGGGCCTTGAGGCTATTCTACCACAAATCTTAAAAATAACAGCTCAGAGCAAGCGGCGAGTGTTTACTTTGGAAAACAAACAGCACGCTCCAAACCACTTTTTCATCCCCTGAAACGTTCTGCGTCCAAAACAAATGGATTGGCGGTATGCAGATGACATTGAGTCAAGACGGGGGAGCTGCAGAGCTGCAGACGGTGGAGTTTAAAACAATGCTCTCTATACGAGGCCTTGGCGTAATTACTCCGACGACTCACTGCAATCCAAACGAAGATCTGCATGGAGGAAGATGGGGGTGAAGGACGCGTCTCACTGTGCTGCACTCATGGTACACTTTTAGTCCAGCGTTGGAATTTATTATGAATAAAGTCATGGAGGATGTGGCCCCCTGTGGATAATGTTTGGCCCTGAGCAAACGTCTGCTTCTCACAACAATGAGCTAATCTCTTTACTCCCCCATCATCCTCCTCCTCGCTCTCACACTCTCTCACTCACTTTCTGTCATCATGACATCATGAAACAGAGTTCAGTCTCTCAGTGTTCTGTTTTTTACTTAATGTAGAGTTCTGGGTTTATTTCCCTAATTATTATGAGGTTTGGTTGGTAATTAGCATCTGGATGGGGAACTTTTATCACAGAGGAGATGAGATTAAACACTATGACATTCTGTGGCCCTGAGAACCGAATCCCACGCAAACAGCCCTGAGCTCTCCTTCAGGTGTTTATTCAGACGGGATTCGTTTCTCTGGGTGACGTCTGAAAGTTTTATCATGTAGGAGGCGAGTAAAAAAAAAACTTTATTACAAACATCATTCTGAGAAAGCAGTCCCATCCACACAGGCATAAAGGAGGGAATTTTAAAAAGTATGTGCATCCCTGACCTACACACACACACACACACACACGCACACGTGTCCTTCCTGAACATATCAGCAGTGTGTTATAATCAGCTCCACTCTCCATGAGATACTGGATCGCGACTGAATAAAGTATGCTTTGTGTTTCGTAGCCATGTCCAGCAGGGTCGCAAGACTTTCGCGAGAAGCAGTGTGCGGACTTCGACAGCATGCCATTCCGTGGGAAATATTACAGCTGGAAGCCTTACACAGGAGGTATGTCCTGATATTAAGATAAAAGCATGATGTCATCGGTAATGGTTTTAGATTGCAGGGATACGAGTCGCTTGAAACATTAAATTCAATTCATGCTTTTAAAAATCATCACCACCACCATCATCATCACCATCATCATCATCATTATCATCTCCATCATCAGAGAGCAGCTTTACAGGAATCTGGATGTAGATGTAGATTTATACCGAATGAACAAGGCAGAGGTGAGAGTGGAGAGGAGAAACTCTCTGAGAGAACACGAGCCCCCCCACACACACACACACACTCTCTCTGTCTCTCTCTCTCTCTCTCTCTCTCTGTATTCTGTGTACCAGCAACAATGTGAACATCTCTTTGATGGTGTGCAAATTCCAAAGATTCCAGAGCTCCATATCTTTAAGGCACGCGTGTGTGTGTGTGTGTGTGTGTGTGTGTCCGTCCCCTCTGCCTCCAACACCACCATGATCATAACCCACAGCACAGACAAACCCAATGCACTGAAGCTAAAATTAAAGTGGAGATATCTGCTGCTTCAGTCCTGCACTGAAACAGAACAGTGAGATGCGAATAGAGCGTGAAAAACTAAACAAGAGTGAAAAAAAAGATAAAATCCCCTTCTGGCTCTTTCCCTGTAATAAACACCACAACAATTACCAAACATTTGGCTCTGAGAAAGTGTTTAATTCAGAAATGTGCTGCAAAGGGGGTGAGATAAGTGTGGTCTCTCTGTCTGTCTGTCTCTGTATCTCTCTGTCCTCACATCGATATAATTCTGATGTCAGAATGAACTTTCACATCCATCACGTGAACATCACGTTGATGTGATGAATTAAAGCCTGATGGATCTGTGTTCGTCCCTCAGGTGGGGTGAAGGCCAGTGCCTAGCCGAGGGCTATAAATGAGTGAGTGAGTGAACGTGTGAGTGATTGAGTGAATGTGTGAGTGAGTGTGTGAGTGAATGAGTGAGTGAATGTGTGTGTGAATGTGAGTGAATATGTGAGTGAATGAGTGAGTGTGTGAGTGAATGAGTGAGTGAATGTGTGTGAATGTGAGTGAATGAGTGAGTGTGTGAGTGAATGTGTGAGTGATTGAATGAATGTGTGAGTGAATGAGTATGTGAATGAATGTGTGTGTGTGTGAATGTGAGTGAATGAGTGAGTAAATGAATGAATGTGTGATTGAGTGAATGTTTGTGTGAGAATGCGAGTGAATGAGTGAGTGAATGAATATGTGTGAGTGAGTGAGTGAATGTGTGTGAATGAGTGAATGAATCTGTGAGTGAGTGAGTGAATTAGTGAGTGTGTGTGTGTGTGTGTGTGTGTGTGTGTGTGAATGTGAGTGAATATGTGAGTGAATGAGTGAGTGAGTGAGTGAATGTGTGAGTGAATGAGTATGTGAATGAATGAATGTGAGTAAGTGTGTGAATGTGAGTGAATGAGTGAGTAAATGAATGAATGTGTGAGGGAGTGAATGTGTGAATGTGAGTGAATGAATGAATGTGTGAATCTGTCAGTTAATGAGTGAATGAATGAATGTGAGTAAGTGAGTGAGTGAGTGAGTGAGTGAAGGAATGAATATGTGAGTGAATGTGTGAGTGATTTAATGAATGTGTGAGTGAATAAGTATGTGAATGAATGAATGTGTGAGTGTGTGTGAGAATGAGTGAATGAATCTGTGAGTTAGTGAGTGAGTGAGTGAGTGAGTGAATGTGTGAGTTTGTAATTTAATGTGTGAGTGAGTGAATGTGTGAGTGAATGTGTATGTGAGTGAATGTGTGAGTGAGTGAATGTATGAGTTTGTAATTTAATGTGTGAGTGAGTGAATGTGTGAGTGAGTGAGTGAGTGAGTGAGTGAGTGAGTGAGTGAGTGAGTGAATGAGTGAGTGGATGAATGCGTGGGTGAATGTGTATGTGAGTGAATGGGTGAATGAATGAGTGAGTGAATGTATGAGTGAGTTTGTAATTTAATGTGTGAGTAAGTGAATCTGTGAGTGAGTGCGTGAGTGAATGTGTATGTGAGTGAATGTGTGAGTGAATGAGTGAGTGAGTGAATGTGTGAGTGGATGAATGCGTGGGTGAATGTGTATGTGAGTGAATGGGTGAATGAATGAGTGAGTGAATGTATAAGTGAGTTTGTAATTTAATGTGTGAGTAAGTGAATCTGAGTGAGTGCGTGAGTGAATGTGTATGTGAGTGAATGTGTGAGTGAATGAGTGAGTGAGTGAATGTATGAGTGGATGAATGCGTGGGTGAATGTGTATGTGAGTGAATGGGTGAATGAATGAGTGAGTGAATGTATGAGTGAGTTTGTAATTTAATGTGTGAGTAAGTGAATCTGTGAGTGAGTGAGTGAATGCGTGAGTGCGTGAGTGAATGTGTATGTGAGTGAATGAGTGAGTGAATGTGTGAATGAGTGAGTGAGTGAATGTATGAGTTTGTAATTTAATGTGTGAGTGAGTGAATGAGTGAGTGAATGTGTGTGAATGAGTGAGTGAATGTGTGAGTGTGTGAAAGTGAGTGAGTGTGTGAAAGTGTGTGAGTGAGTTTGTAAGTGAGTGAGTGAGTGAGTGAGTGAGTGAAAATGTGTGTGAGTTTGTGAGTGAGTGTGTGAGTAAGTGAGTGAGTGTGTGAGTAAGTGAGTGAGTGTGTGTGAGTGAGTGAGTTTGTAAGTGAATTTGTGAGTGAGTGAGTGAGTGAGTGAGTGAGTGAGTGAGTTTGTAAGTGAGTGAGTGAGTGAGTTTGTGAGTGAGTGAGTGAGTGAGTGAGTGAGTGAGTGAGTTTGTAAGTGAGTGAGTGAGTTTGTAAGTGAGTGAGTGAGTGAGTGAGTTTGTGAGTTTGTGAGTGAGTGAGTGAGTGAGTGAGTGAGTGAGTACTTCAAATGTATTCAATTTATAACCAGGTTTGTGTGTTACACCTAGATAATCGTTATAAATAACCGCGACACCTCCTCCTCTGCCAGTTAGACGAGGCTGGTGTATATAACTGTATCCAGGAGGACTCGCTTCATTTAATGCTATATATTCATTTGGCTTAATCCATGTTTCAGTTAAACAAAGTACATTAAACTCCTGATCAGTAATGAGTTCATTAACCATTAGCGCTTTAGATGTAAGAGATCTAATATTTAATAGCCCCACCTTTAGATCAAAGGTGCTGGCAGCAGCTGAACAGTCAGTATGATCTAATTTTATATTGATTAGGTTACTGGAACAAACTCTCTGAAAATTTCTACCTTTTTGTTGAGCTCGGGGAACAGACACAGTCTCGATGTAGTGGACCCTGAGTGACGACTCTGTGCAGCTAGCAGACAGTCGGTTTAGCCTGTTCGTCTGCTCCCTGGCCTTGGCTCTGGATTGTCAGAAATTAACTAGGCCTGTTCTGAGACTATGACCTATGCTGCAGGAAATGAGAGCAGCACCTTCCCGAGTGGGATGGATACCGTCCCGCCCTAACAGGCCAGCAGTGCCCTCAAAATTAGCCCAATTATCTATAAAGCCCACACTGTTTTCAGAGCACCACCTGGACAGCCAGCAGTTCAGCGACCATAACCTGCTGTAAGCTACATCGCCACGCCACATTGGGATGGGGCCAGAGCATACTACAGCATCGGACATCGCTTTCGCTAATTTAAACACCTCTACAAAGTTACTGTTAGTAACCTCTGACTGACAAAGCTCCTACATGGATAACTATCTTTGAGAACCTGTGCTTGCCTAGGACCCTAAGATTATCTGCTATGTTCTGTGCCCTGGCTACCGGTATACACCTGATTAAAGCTGCTGGTGCCCCTAAAGGCTGAGCTAATTTCACGTGCCGTATGATAGAGTCTCCTATAACCAGAGCTCTTTCTCAGTGGGTGCATCACTAAGGAGAGCAAACCTGTTCGACATGTGAAGTGGAGAGGAGTGGCGCTCCCGTGGGCGAGCCTCAGCGGTAGCTTTGGCTCTATGCTTATGCTGCCGAGTCGTCACCCATTCACCCTGCTGTAAGGGCTCTAATGCCGGAGTTGGGGGATTGCTAACTCCACCTAGGGCGTCCAGACTTTCCCCTACAGAAACTACACTGTTCTCATTCTCACTAGCCTTCTCTAAAGCCTGGATACGCGCTTCTAAAACTGTAATCTTCTCTGTCAGAGAGCTAACCAATCTGCACTCATCACAAATAAAGCTATCACTAGCGACGGAGGAAGAATGACTAAACATCCTGCACTCAGCACACTGAACAGGCTGAAGATGTGCCATGATGAAAAGATTCATGTACCTTAACTGAAGATCTGTTGATATTAAAGCAGATCCAATGTGGATGGCCTCCGCTTGTGGTCTTTACGCAGGAGGAGAAAAAAGAAAGCTTCTGATCTTGGTGTTCTTCCGGAAAATAAATACTGCAGAAAAAGGAAAGCGAAAGTAAAAGTACAATAAAAAATGAAAAGCATACTGGAAAATTATTTGTAGAGAAAATAAAAAAGATTAGTGATTAACACCAACACTTGTGGAAAAAAGACTAGTCACAAACAACTCAGAAACCAGGAAGTACGTCGCACAGAATGCGCATGTGCCTAGCAAGTGAATGACTGAGTGACGTGAGTGAGTGAGTGAGTGAGTGAGTGAGTGAGTGAGTGAATGTTTGAGTGAGTGAGTGAGTGAGTGTTTGAGTGAGTGAGTGAGTGAGTGAGTGTGTTAGTGAGTGAGTGAATGTTTGAGTGAGTGAGTGAGTGAGTGAGTGAGTGAGTGAGTGAGTGAGTGTGTGAGTGAGTGAGTGAGTGAATGTGTTAGTCAGTGAGTGAGTGAGTGAGTGTGTAAGTGAGTGAGTGAGTGAGTGAGTGAGTGTGCGAGTGAGTGAGTTATTGAGTGAGTGAGTGAGTGAGTGTGTAAGTGAGTGAGTGAGTGAGTGAGTGTGCGAGTGAGTGAGTTATTGAGTGAGTGAGTGAGTGAGTGAGTGAATGTGTTAGTGAGTGAGTGAATGTGTTAGTCAGTGAGTGAGTGAGTGAGTGAGTGAGTGAGTGAGTGAATGTGTTAGTCAGTGAGTGAGTGAATGTGTTAGTCAGTGAGTGAGTGAGTGAATGTGTTAGTCAGTGAGTGAGTGAGTGAGTGAGTGAGTGTGTTAGTCAGTGAGTGAGTGAATGTGTTAGTCAGTGAGTGAGTGAGTGAGTGAGTGAGTGAATGTGTTAGTCAGTGAGTGAGTGAATGTGTTAGTCAGTGAGTGAGTGAGTGAGTGAGTATGCGAGTGAGTGTGCGAGTGAGTGAGTGAGTGAGTGAGTGAGTGAGTGAGTGTGCAAGTGCATCAGTGAATGTGTTAGTCAGTGAGTGAGTGAATGTGATAGTCAGTGAGTTAGTGAGTTAGTGAGTGAGTGAGTGAGTGAGTGAGTGAGTGTGCGAGTGTGCGAGTGAGTTAGTGAGTGAGTGTGCGAGTGAGTGAGTGAGTGAGTGAGTGAGTGTGTTAGTCAGTGAGTGAGTGAATGTGTTAGTCAGTGAGTGAGTGAGTGAGTGTGCAAGTGAGTGAGTGAATGTGTTAGTCAGTGAGTGAGTGAGTGAGTGAGTGAGTGAGTGAGTGAGTGTGCGAGTGAGTGAGTGTGCGAGTGAGTGAGTGAGTGAGTGAGTAAGTGAGTGAGTGAGTGAGTGAGTGAGTGAGTGTGCGAGTGAGTGAGTGAGCGAGTGAGTGAGCGAGTGAGTGAGTGTGCGAGTGAGTGAGCGAGTGAATGAGCGAGTGAGTGAGTGTGCGAGTGAGTGAGCGAGTGAGTGAGCGAGCGAGTGAGCGAGCGAGTGAGTGAGTGAGTGAGTGAGTGAGTGTGCGAGTGAGTGAGTGTGCGAGTGAGTGAGTGAGTGAGTGAGTGAGTGAGTGAGTGAGCGAGTGAGTGAGTGACTGAGTGAGTGTGCGAGTGAGTGAGCGAGTGAGTGAGTGTGCGAGTGAGTGAGCGAGTGAGCGAGTGAGTGAGTGAGTGAGTGTGCGAGTGAGTGAGTGAGTGAGCGAGTGAGTGAGTGAGCGAGCGAGTGAGTGAGTGAGTGAGCGAGTGAGTGAGCGAGCGAGTGAGTGAGTGTGCGAGTGAGTGAGTGAGCGAGTGAGTGTGCGAGTGAGTGAGTGAGCGAGTGAGTGAGTGAGTGAGTGAGTGTGCGAGTGAGTGAGTGAGTGTGCGAGTGAGTGAGTGAGTGAGCGAGTGAGTGAGCGAGCGAGTGAGTGAGTGAGCGAGTGAGTGTGCGAGTGAGTGTGCGAGTGAGTGTGCGAGTGAGTGAGTGAGCGAGTGAGTGAGTGAGCGAGTGTGCGAGTGAGTGAGCGAGTGAGTGAGCGAGTGAGTGTGCGAGAGAGTGAGTGAGCGAGCGAGTGAGTGAGTGAGCAAGTGAGTGTGCGAGTGAGTGAGTGTGCGAGTGTGCGAGTGAGTGAGCGAGTGAGTGTGCGAGTGAGTGAGTGAGCGAGTGAGTGAGCGAGCGAGTGAGTGTGCGAGTGAGTGAGTGAGCGAGTGAGTGTGCGAGTGAGTGAGTGAGTGAGTGTGCGAGTGAGTGAGTGAGTGAGTGAGTGAGTGAGTGAGTGAGCGAGTGAGTGAGCGAGCGAGTGAGTGAGCAAGTGAGTGTGCGAGTGAGTGAGTGTGCGAGTGAGTGAGCGAGCGAGTGAGTGAGCAAGTGAGTGTGCGAGTGAGTGAGTGTGCGAGTGAGTGAGCGAGCGAGTGAGTGAGCAAGTGAGTGTGCGAGTGAGTGAGTGTGCGAGTGAGTGAGTGAGTGAGTGAGTGAGCGAGCGAGCGAGTGAGTGAGTGAGTGAATGTGTTATTTTCCAAGAAGAACCTCAGTTGATGTGATGAATTAAAGCCTGATGGCTCTGTGTTCGTCCCTCAGGTGGGGTGAAGCCCTGTGCACTCAACTGCCTGGCCGAGGGCTATAACTTCTACACGGAACGTTCTCCTGCAGTCATCGACGGGACGCGCTGCCAAGCTGATTCTCTGGACATCTGCATCAACGGAGAGTGTAAGGTGAGACACTGCTGCAGCGAACGCAGATCTTCTTCAACACTCTTCACCTTCACCCTCTGAGAGAGAAATCTCAGGAAAACGTCTCCTTCTTTCTGTAAAAGGTTTAAAACCGTCACTGTTGTAGGAGAGCGAGAGAGAGAGAGAGAGAGAAGTGGAACGAGTCGCTCAAGAATCACTCAGGATTCAGACGTAGCGACTGTTCACAAGTTACACAGAATCACACACATGGGGGCGGAGTTTATCCCAAACAAAGCAGTGTCTCACTTCTAACTGAACTTCAACGCATTTTTTGTGCATGATACTATTCAAGGCTGGTTTAGTTTTATAAAATATGATGCTATTAGGGTGGCACGGTGGTGTAGTGGTTAGCGCTGTCGCCTCACAGCAAGAAGGTCCTGGGTTCGAGCCCCGGGGCCGGCGAGGGCCTTTCTGTGCGGAGTTTGCATGTTCTCCCCGTGTCCGCGTGGGTTTCCTCCGGGTGCTCCGGTTTCCCCCACAGTCCAAAGACACGCAGGTTAGGTTAACTGGTGACTCTAAATTGAGCGTAGGTGTGAATGTGAGTGTGAATGGTTGTCTGTGTCTATGTGTCAGCCCTGTGATGACCTGGCGACTTGTCCAGGGTGAACCCCGCCTTTCGCCCGTAGTCAGCTGGGATAGGATCCAGCTCGCCTGCGACCCTGTAGAAGGATAAAGCGGCTACAGATAATGAGATGAGATGAGATGATGCTATTAATCAATTAATTAATTAATAGAATTCCTTTTGCTTTTATGTGAAATTTGACAGCAAAGTAAAACAGTTGATTGGTTCACATTTTCCATTTTGTTAAGTTTAAAGGCGAGTGTAGAGTAAACGCTACTGAATCCATCTCTGTCACTTCTGCTCAAGAAAAATCTGAGTAAAATAAATCCTCAGATGCAGCCGCGTGAGTTCAGCTCTGAACACCAGGAACTTTCCTTGCGGAGACACTGATGGAGTGTCTGCACTTCAGCCACCAAGTGTCTGCTGATTGGCTTATCTGTGACGTCACCGCGAGCTTTCTTTAAATGAAACATGTTGCATGCAATAATATTTGTCCAGTCAGCTTTTCCTCTTCTTACGGTTTAGGTTTGTTGTGTTTGCTTAGATAAGAGAACATGGTTAAGAAATTTAAAAAAACCCAACATCATATGTTTTGCGCTGTGCTGTAAAGTCCAGGATCACAGGATCACGATTATACAAAGAAAAGCATTTCATGGTTATTTCACAGTGATGATTGATGGACAGTTTATTTACTTCCACTTTACCCTCCTGATGCGTCTTTAACTCGGACTGTACTGGAGACACGCTGCAGCTCACCAGAACCCAACTCCCTCTGATCCGACACACTCGTTACTGCAGCACCACGAAACCTTCAGAAAGTAGATTTATATAGAACTAAAGCAGGCGTTGAGGTTCTCCTCTGAATGGGACACTTCTGGTTCTGATTGTGTTGTTGGATGTTTTGTTAAGCAGACAAGCCAAATTTAACAGGATACACAAATCACTTACAATATTATTTGTTTAATAAAATGAACTGGCAAAGCTGCCGAGGGTTTTTTGTGCATATTAGGAAATTGTTAAGAATGAGCTGACAAGAAGAACACAATCTGGTGTCGGTGCGTGTTTGTGGCGACTCCACATACACATATTTGGAAAAGTGATGCACACACGCACCCGGCGTCATTTAATACGGAGGATGGAAGCAAGCTGTGCTCCATGAAACATCAGTCCAGAGAACAGGCGCATTTATGTGGCAAAGAAAGCCAGCAAAAATTACAGAGGGAGGATTTAAAGCAGCAGGAGCATCCAGAGAGAAACCGAGAACCTGTTAGTACTCACACTGGAGGTTCCCTTTGTGGTAGCGTTCCACAGAAAAAGGAATAAATCTCAAGAACTGTGTCTCCTGATTTTTTTTTTTAAGAGACGCCTTCTGGAATTACGTTTGTGATAATGCCAACTTTCAATACCTCATGCGCTGCAGTTGCAGAGAACGCTTCAGCATGTGTGTTTATTCAGCACTCAGAATGTTCTAACAGCATCTGTGTGTGTGTGTGTGTGTGTGTGTGTGTGTGTGTGTGTGTGTGTGTGTGTGTGTGTGTTTGCAGCATGTGGGCTGCGACAACATCCTGGGCTCGGATGCCAGAGAGGACATATGCCGTGTGTGTGGAGGAGACGGCAGCACATGTGAGACCATTAAAGGCCTGTTCAATGACTCGCTACCCAGAGGAGGTCAGTGTTCACCAAACACCAGCCTTCAGGAAACTGTCACGAAAGCAAAAACAGCAAGTCTGCTCGCTAAATGGCAACGATTAGCCAAGACTAACTCTTCTCCCCGAGCACACACGTGATGTCATAACCATTTCCAAGCAGTGAGTTATAAGGCAGATTAGTGCAGTGCGCTGGCTGGAGCTCAGAGCCGTCGCTGTAGTTCAGGCAGCCCCTATAAGGCCGTTTAGTCTGAAAAATACAGCATGCAGAATCCAGCCATGCATGAAAATCTCCTCTGAGAGCGAAGCTGTGGAAGGAAAGGAGTAAAGAGAAAGAGAGATTGTGTGTGTGTGTGAGAGAGAGAGAGTGTATGTGTGTGTGTAAAAAGAGAGAGAGAGAGAGAGAGAGAGCACTCCTCCGATCCCCTCAGACCGAGCGATCCTCACTCTTGCCAAACGCGACAAGTTTTTAATCGCTTTCCGCAGCAGACGTCCCTGCTGAAGCGAGCACAGAGTGCACAAGTCAGCGCTGTTTTTTTGGCTTTGACTCCTGACACACAGCCAGAGCAGCGCTCTCGCCAAACTCCACATTTTTCTTTTTTTTTCTATGTGCTGTCACCCAGTGATAAAGCTTGTGTTTTTGGTTCAGAAACAAGTTGTCAAAATAGAAGCAGTAACACAATATACAGGAGAATTAATTGCATCACGCACTGAGAGAATATATATATATATATATATATATATATATATATATATATATAAAGAGTCTTGTATTGCTCATGGGACGATGTGGACCAGTCCAAGGGCCATCTCTATAGCACGAGAACCTTTTCTCCTTTTAAGGTATAGCTAGTAAATCATCTGAAAGCTTTGAGAGAGGAGAGAGCGCTTCTCCAGCCGTCAGGGACTGAACTCATTCCCTCTGTCTCATCTCATCTCTCTCCATATTTACAATCAAGAAAAGTCACAATCACCAAGATCTCCATCTTTATACCACATAGCTGCTGCGTTCTGGATCATCAGCTTGATATTAACGCGCTCATTCTAATACATTATCGTTTCTATAGTAACAGATCGTTCACAGGGACGTGTAATGGATTAAAAAACATATATAATTAACAGTTATTCCACGAAATCGAGTCGTACATGAGCTGATAGGCAACGAGGCACATAGCACCGAGATTGAGTGGAATAACTGTTTTATTCTATCCACATTCACTGGATTTTGAGAAACAGAGCATTTTTATTTTTTGCAAATTCTATAAATAAAAACTTTATACAAAATGTCTGATGAAATCATTTCCACTTAGAATGTAAACAAACCAGTGAAATGACATGAACAATTTGTGAAAAATGCAATAATAATAATTCTTGAAAAATAAAAAAGATACGTTCTTACCATCAAATACTTTTATTCCATATTTTGTTGCTTTTTTTGTATTTTTTGTGTTTTCTTCTTCTTCTTTAGGGTTTTTTGGTGGTTGGCAAACCAATTTAAAAGTGCATTACTGCCACCAACTGGGCTGGAGTGTGGAACAGGAGCTACTGGGGGGGGGGGGGGGGGGGAGACCCATTATTGTTTTAGCTATTTATGTTTCTTTTAAATACTTCATAATTTTTGGGGTTTTGTTTTTGAGTAGAGTTTTTATTTCATCCTCAGTTGGTTCAGCAACACGGTCCACCATTTTGTTTTTCTCAACTCACGGTATATGAGCTGATAGCCTAATAGTAGAGTAGCCAATCAGAGCGCACTATTGCTCATGTCCAGTGAATGTGGACAAAATAAACACTGGTATTTTGTGAGGAGACGTTTATTTAGGTACCATTCATGGGAGGAGTCTCCAGTGTCAGTGGACAGAGCAGTTTACGCTTATAAACTGTGATTGTTTTTTTTTCTTATTTACTAAAAAGAGAGAGTAAAGAGAGGCTGGTGATGGAACGACTGTTTATTGCTGCTATAACGTCAGTGACAACAGGAACCAACTCCTTTCACAAACATTAAACAGATAAAAATATATACAATGCAACATTTTTAATAATTAAACAAAAACGTAATCATTGGCAGATTAGTACCCTGAAGATGATCAGGAACTCTTGAGGAACTCTTTTCTTCACAGAGCGTACAGACACTTCTCAGAGGGTTCTTCAGTTTGGGAAGTTCTCCAGTTTTCTTTCTGTTGGAAAAGATTCCAAGTAGAACTGCGAGTAGTTTAGAAGTTTAGACTCTCTGTGATCTGAGAAATTAAAGGTCCACCTGCTGTGCTCAGTAGGTCTTCAGTTTGTCCCTCGAGGAGAACATTTCAAAGTGTTGGGTCGAGCCATAAATCAGAGAGTGGGAACGTTAATGTCCCAGTCACTCAGCATTTTACTGTAATTTATTACTGTATTTCATTATTTTATACACTATGACTTTAATAACGAGACCGACTTTTCCTTTTCCAGGATATATGGAAGTTGTCCAGATTCCTAAAGGTTCCGTCCACATTGAGATCCGGGAGGTGGCCATGTCGAAGAACTACATCGGTGAGGGTTCTGTTGGCTTCTTTAAGGGCTGGTCATGAGCACGACATTGCTGTGGGGAGAGGTCACTTCCTCAGACGCAGGTCGGCATTTCAGTGAGGAACAGAGGGTTCTGTGAAATGGTACATGCACATACACACACACACACACATGCTGGCAGTCGTGCAGTTCTCTTGGCTCATGCCCTGCAGGTGTAAATGTAAATTCCGGTGACGGACAGCGTCTCTCCTCCTCCTCACACCAGCAGAATGAATGGAGTCTTTCACCTCCACAGTCGTGTCTTGAATTAAAACAATCGACTTGATGTCCAATTAAGTTGTTTGGAGGACAAACATTAATCCAGCCAAGAGGCTGACAGATTGTTGGGTTTGGTTGTGTGTGTGTGTGTGTGTGTGTGTGAGTGTGTGTGACGCCAGCATCGGACAGCATGCAGTCCTTTGTACAGACACCGAGGTGTATTCAAGGACATGTACGATGGGGTTTAAAACCTCACCATCTGACTGTGTGGCCCGATACGGCACGGTACTGGTTCCTCTTTCAGAAGCGGTTTCAAGTAGAACCTTTCTTAAAAGCTGGAACCTTCATCCATTCAAACAGACTCATTTTATCAACTGAGAAATAAAGTGTGAGTCTGGGATCCTGAAAGGTTCCTCAGTTTGTTCCTGCAGGAGAACCCTTCAGGGATTTATACAGAAGAGAGAACCCATTAACATCTAAAATAGTGCACTCATACCCACAAAACCTCTTACCCATCTCTTGAGGAACCCTTTTATTTGGTGAAGGTGAACCCTTTTATTTTCTCCCTCAAGACTGAGTTCTTCACTTTGTCCATCTGAGGTTCCATGTAGAACTCTTATCCATTCAACTAACCTCTAACAGAACCCTTATTTATTCAAATAGGACAGAACCATCCATAGAGGTCACTAGTAACCACTAGACCCCTTCACCTTCCATACGACTCTTTAAGAACCTCTTTTTCCCCCCATAGATCAAAAGGTTCCTCGGTTTGTCTACAGAATTGTTTCTGTTTCAGAAAAGGTTCCAAGTAGAACTAATTTTTGGGAATGTAGAACCGTTCTTTGATATGTCCCTCTGGAAGAACTTTTAAAGGGTTCAAGAGAATAGAACCCTGAACCATCTGAGTAGGACACTAGAACCCTTTATAAACCTTACATAGAACACTTAGAGTACACACTCTGAGAAAAACCTCCATCTTGCGTCTTACAGAGTTCTTCAGTTTGGTTCTCTGTAAAGGTTCTCTGTAAAAACGAATTGTTTAAGCTTTTACAAATGTAGAACCTTTGCGTAAAGCTTGACCCGTTAACCATCTAATGAACTGTAGAGGAACCATTTTTCTATAAAAGTTCACCCATGTTCCTTCCTCGGGGAACCCAGTCTGAAGTCTCATCGACTCTGCTCTCATTTGCATATTGGAACCTGATTGGCTGTAGGATTTAACGATGCAGTAACACTTCCTGCCTGTCGTTAGTTTAACACCAACTCATTAGCAGTGATCATTTCTGTTCTTTAATTAATGATCTGAAAATAATTCCGTTATAAACAAATTTTTTATAAAGTTAATGCTCAGTGTAACATTCTGCAGTAAACCTGCAGGTGAAATACGAGTCTTGCACATCTCCAACTGTTTCATCCGTCACACTGCCATCCAGCAGCACTAATCGCTTAAAGCAGGTTCTCCTGTTCTTCCAGGTTTGCTTGCGTCAGTACCGAGAGGTCGTAAAACTATCGTAAGTGAAAAGGATCTTCTTTTTAAATGGAGTGACAGGCACAGAACCAAAATACTTCCTCATGCCGACGAGAGCCGGGAACTTCTGGAACGCTCGTCTGCAATCGAGCTCCGTCTTAATCAGGACAGGAGTGGATATCTGGAGATGTGTGTTGTTCCTGGAGACAGCACTGTTGCTTTGACGACTCTGCTGGAACGGTTCTGGTGGGCTTTGTTCCAGAGCTTCACCTGAGTATTGTGTTTTTTTTCCCCCTCACTGTCTGTTGTTCTTTCTTCATCTCTTTTGAGGAAGATCGTGTTCAGGGCTGTGCAGTGAAACGAGCCGAGGATCTCACACTGAAATCACACATCAGCACTCAGACATTACTGCAGACTCACTGCCCAGAAGTTACGCGTGTGGGGGCGGAGTTTGTCAGAGACGTGTCCCAGTTGCACTCAATTCTGATCTTGAGGTTAAGTGTGATCTCAGCTCGAGTGAGGAGCGGCATTAAAGCAGAGACATCACGTATCTGGAGCAGTGATGAATGAAGGGAAAGTTTCTCTGTAAGTGTAGAAGCTGAGCGCGCCATCAGGTTCTCCATCACACCATGGACACAATGAATTAACACAAACACTGATGATGTAGTTTAACATGGAGCTCAGAACTTCAGCAGCTGCGTAACCTGATTCTGAACACCAGGAACTTTCCCAACACAAACACTGGTCTCACCTCTGGACCTCAGGTGCCGACTCTGAATCCGACCCGCTGTGCTGAGATCGTTGCTGCGTCTCAGTGTTTATTTTCTGTGAAACTCGAGACAGACGGTGAAGTAAACAGGGTCAGCTCTTCACTCACTGTGATTGTAATCATATCGTTTCCTCCCATCAGCAAACTGCTGCATAAATTTGTTAAAAGAAATGCATCATTTTTCATTCAGGTCTAATCACGTCTGACTCGGTGGATTAAATTAGACCTGCCATCTTTTACTCTCATGCAGCTTTAAAATCTGAAGGAAATGATTATTATATCAACGGCGCATGGACCATCGACTGGCCTCGCAAATTCGACATCGCAGGAACAGCATTCCATTACAAGAGACCGACGGATGAAGTGGAGTCTCTGGAGGCTCTCGGGCCCACCACGGAGAACCTGGTCATCATGGTACGTAGTTCATACCACAGATCCTGGATGTAAGGAGTCTCCAGTGTCAGCGCTGTGTATCAGTCAGAGGTGAAGCTGGAGCTTTAAGATCACTGAGGTTTTCAGCACAGAGGAGTTTACACTTCTTCTTCTTCTTCTTCTTCTTCTTCATGATTTCTCAGTAACATGATGGAACAAACTGTGTTTTTTTTTTGTCTTATTAACTCAGAGAGAGAGTAAAGGGACCCTGGTGAGGGAACGACTGTTTACAGCTGCTATAACGTCAGTGACATTAGTGATGAAAAGTATGATGCTTTGTTCTTTAATAAAGAAACTGTGATGTTCAGCGCATTAATACACTTCAAATATAATGAAAAACATTTCTACATGAACAGGATGTACAATAAAGATCAGGAAACAGGAAGTGAAAGTGAATATTTGGTGAAAAGCTTTTGGAAATTAGTGGTAAGTTCTTTTCTGCGCATGTTGGAGGATCTTCCTCAGTTCTTCTGGAGTTCCTTGTTGATGTTTTGATATGAACAGAACAGACATCCCTCTGTAACTGTGAGTTTCTATTTGTTGGAAAAGTAGTGTTTGGAAATATAAAATGTTTCTATACGGACTCAGTAACGCACAAGTCAAAATCAGCAGGAAGCAGGCTGTGTGAGACGTTTCCACAGCAACATGTTATAAAGCATTATTAAGGAATTAGTTCTTATCAGATCCTGAGGGGGAAGGGGGAGGGGCACAGCATCTAAAACGAGGAGCTCTTTATAAACTGTACATTATGGGTGTTAGATATTACAGGGATGATTCCTGCTCTGACTCTACACACACACACACACACACACACACACACACACACACACACACACAGAGCACATTTCAGTGTGTGAGTGTGTTGTATTTTTGTTGGTATTTCCAGCACAAACGTTCTGTGCTCTGAGAGTGTGTGTGTGTGTGTGTGTGTGTGTGTGTGTGTGTGTGTGTGTGTGGCCAGACAGAGGTTTTCTGTGCACACACATATATAGCTGTTAAAACCACGAGCCAGAGTTCAAGTGAGGTTTGTGCACAGATGTGGACTTTATTTAGAGAGAGAGCCAGACAATTTCAAACAGAGAGTGTTTAAACACCTCCTCACTCCACCCTGCGTGTGTGCGTGCGTGCGTGCGTGCGTGTGTGTGAATTCTAACAAACAGCCAGTAAACGTCTACACACACATACACACACACACACATTCCTTAAACCTGTGGTTTCCACAGTGGCACACAGCAGATATTATTATTCTGTATATAGTTTATAACCCTACAGTGGTGATGATCATTATCAACTACTCTGAGTTATTACACAGTTATTACAAACTTATTACAGCGTTATTACACAATTACTACATTTCTTAGTCAGCTTTATTGACTAATTTGGGGTTTTAACTGAGGCTCATGAGCTGGAACAAGTGTGAATAATGTCAGAAATGAACAGCCATAAAAATTATCTTTATAATGAAGAACATTTTAATCTCCACTTTAACGGAGTCACTGATTAAATAAAAGTAATAAACACTGTGTGTGGTTCTGAAGCGGAGATATCGTTACACCCTAAGTGATTTATTCCTCTTATTCCACAGCTTTCATAATTATTAAAAATTGTAATTTATTTTTAAAAATGATAGATTTGTTTTAAGAAATTATGTAATTTTTATCTGTTTATAGTTACATTTAATGTTCATGAAACAAGTTCTCACTCACATTATAGCAGCTGTAAACGGTCGTTCCCTCAGCAGAGTCTCTTTATTCTCTCTCCAAGTTAATAAGACAAAAAAAATAAAAGCAGTTTGTTCCATCATGTTCCTGAGAAACCATGAAGAAGAAGAAGAAGTGTAAACTCCTCTGTGTTGAAGATCTCAGAGATCTTACAGTTCTAGCTTCACCTCTGACTGATACACAGCACTCACACTGGAGACTCCTTCCAGAGACGATTAGTCCCTGTGAATGAGCTGTTACCATAGAAATGATAACGTATTTGAATGAGCGCGTTAATTATAAATAACCCTGTGATGTTCTGCTGCACTACAGTCAGAGCTGCTGTTATAGAGAATTAATCAACACCTGAATGCAGCAGCACTGTGGTGTAATGTGAATTAATGCAGTGAACACTGTCAGTGTGGGGAAGTGTAATGTAATGTAATGTTACAGCTGATCTCAGACCTGCAGTGATGCAGAACCTCTGTGTGCAGGTTCTACTGCAGGAACAGAACCCTGGCATCAGGTACCAGTTTAACGTTCCCATCCAGCGCACGGGCAGCGGGGACAACGATGTGGGCTTCACCTGGCAGCACCTGCCCTGGTCCGAGTGCTCAGCCACCTGCACAGGAGGTCTCTCTCTCACACACACACACACACACACACACACACACACACACACACACACACACACACACACACCTCACCTGTACACCTGCAAGTAGAAATCAGGAACCCAGAGGACTTTATTAAACACTCTGGAGAGTTGTGTTGGTGTTGGTTCCCGTGTTTTGCTCATTTGTTGTTCACCTTTTAAACTCTTCCACATTTTATAACCCGGGAAATTGTGTTTTTTGTGTTAATTCATGCTATAAAATGCCAGATAAGTCCATTTCAGTTCCAGGTTGTAAAACTGCAACATGTGGAAAAGTTTGGGGGGGAATACTTATGCACAGAACTGTAGATATGATCTGATCTGATCTTCTGATATGATATTCCTGCTCTGCTATCGTCTGAATTCATGGCACAGTTTGAGTTCTGCCTCTGATTTGCAGTTCTGAACGCCAGAACCACACATTAATGTAAGCTCTCACCTCAAACACAACCAGACTGCACTCAGCTTCGCCAAACGCAAATGGCTTCCTTACAACAACAAATAGTTTTCCTTCTCTGCTCTTTTTTTCCTCTCGAGCTGTGGCCACTGAAAACATTCAGAGTGCTCGCGATACGCAGCCGAAAAAATGCAAACGCTGCACACTGGACTGCAGTCAGAGAGGTGGGGGGGGATTTCAACCACCATGGAGTGCACACACAGTGCGCCTTGAACTCCACCTCATTTACACTAATCTGAAAATCCCTCGGAGCAACACTTATGTCATTTGTGAGATGTTTTGTTGTTAATGTTCCTCACTGGCAGAGTCGAAGCCCTTTGTCTGGTGAATTCCACAGCGAGGGATTTAAACCCTGTTGCCTTTCTTGATGTTAAAAGCTATAAAGTGTTGGAATGGTCTTTTTAAGGCACTGCATCACATTTGCACCAATCCAGATGCTTGGCTCGAGTTTTGCCTGTTTTTAGTCCAATAACAGGTTTATTTAGAGCGAGACTCACAATAGCACTCGATTGTAAACCAACGTCAAAGTAAATCTTTTTTATTGCATGATGGTGCAGGGGCACAGAAAGTCCTGAATCCAGCTCGAGCTGAGAGACACACGGTCCAACCTCGACTCACATTATTATTATTATTATTATTATGCATGATTTCAGCGTCACTGTGAGTCAGCGTCAGACATCACAAGCTCTCGCAGCTTCGTGCACGCCTTTCCACTTCCTCAGAATAATGGTTTCTCCGACTGGACAGGGCTGATGGAATAAAAACGTGCGTATGGAGGGGTAGAATATTCTCTCTCTTTTACACACATGGTGGCCTTGCAGGCTGGCCAGGCTTGGCATTCACCAGCTTTTCATATTTTTTTCCTCCGGAGGCCCGGTACGCACAGCGCCGATGGCTTGGTCTGCTGAACACACGGCACAGTGCAGCAGCACAGCGCTGGCTCCGACCCTCACCACACTAATCTCACAGTCTGGAGCCAAAGAAAAGAAGGGCTTCTCTGTAAAAGTCATTCAGCAAGACACTCACTTAAAACCTGAGGCTTTTACACACCTAGAAATACCACTGAGGAGAACATTATCCAGCTCCCGTCCGTCTCAGGGCCCTGAGCACTCTGTCAGCGAGAGGCCCTCTGGAGGAAGCGGCGTGTTTTGAGCGTGTGCACGCTGACCACACGGACGCACGACACTTCACTTCAGAGTCGGACACATCACAGACAGACATGCAAGAGAAAACGGCAGACGTGATGTGAATTCTCACTGTGTTTACAGGCTCACAGAGACAGGAGGTGGTCTGTAAACGGCTGGATGACAACTCTGTGGTCCAGAACAGCTACTGCGACCCTGATGGAAAACCACCAGAGAACCAGAGACCCTGCAACACGGAACCGTGTCCACCTGAGTGAGTACAGGAGGAACGATAGAAATAAGATTCATCCCATGAGCACTGAGGTCTCGAGCTGGTTTTACTCAAAAATCATCATCTCAGGTTTCCAGATTCAGCAAAACATCACAAATAAATAAATAAACCATTATATTACAAGTATTTAGCAGATGCTTTTATCCAGAGTGACGTACAACACACCCAGAGCAGCCTGGGGGGCAGTTGGGGGTTCGGTGCCTTTACTCAAGGGGACTTCAGCCATTCCTGCTCGTCCAGGGAATTGAACCAGTGACCTTTTGGTCCCAAAACTGCTTCTCTAACCTTTAGGTCATGGTTTCCCTGTAATAATCTCATCTCATTATCTGTAGCCGCTTTATCCTGTTCTACAGGGTCGCAGGCGAGCTGGATCCTATCCCAGCTGACTACGGGCGAAAGGCGGGGTTCACCCTGGACAAGTCGCCAGGTCATCACAGGGCTGACACATAGACACAGACAACCATTCACACTCACATTCACACCTACGCTCAATTTAGAGTCACCAGTTAACCTAACCTGCATGTCTTTGGACTGTGGGGGAAACCGGAGCACACGGAGGAAACCCACGCGGACACAGGGAGAACATGCAAACTCCACACAGAAAGGCACAAACCACTACACCACCGTGCCGCCCATAATAATAATAATAATAATAATACAATCAGTTCATCTGTGATATCTTGCAATTTGTCCTCACTGCAGATTTCAGAACCATTTCAGACGTCACCTGCTTACAGAAAACACACGATTTATTTCTTCACTTGTGAACTATTTTGGGTCTAAACCCTCACAAAAAAAGAAAAAAAAATCCTCGGTGTCAGAAATGCCCACCTGTATTTAGCTGTATTACTGAATCAGGTTTATGACGTCTCGAGGGATAATATCCAGAGTGCAGGAGGTCGGAGCCTGATCCTTCACAGCTCGTGTCCCATCAGTGCAGTCAGTCAGCGTCAGAGTCTCAGCTGGAGCATGAAACTAAATCCAGGTGTTTGAGCTCCAGCTCTGAGTCAGTGTCAGTTTGTTAGGATTAAACCTGAACTGGGAGATGGACTCATATCACTCATACCACTGTCACAAACCTGTTCCAAGATCCACCAGCCTGCAGGTTCCTCAGAGAACCTCAGAGAACCTTCACATGACTGATACCTGTGTGTGTTTTTGCCCTGATCTGTGGTTCTAACCTTCTCAGTAATGATGAGGTTTGATGGTTAAACTAATGAAGCTGCTACACTGCAGTCAGCGTCCACAGGATACACTCACATCTGGATCTGGATCTGATCAACACTTTTAAAAAAGATCTCAGTGGGGTGTGTTACAGTCAGCTTCATATCTTCACTGTGTGACACGCCCTCGAGGGGCTTATTGCTTTAATTAGCACTTTTATCACTCATCAGTTTCACACTGTTGACTCGATGGTTTATTGGACAGATTTGATTACATGCACACACACGCACGCATACACACACATGCGCACGCATACACACGCACAAATATGCGCACACACACACGCACAAGTTCATGCCTAGTTTAGAGCTCATTTGATTAGAACATCATCAGTTTGTTCACATTAATGGAGATTCTAAAGATCCTAAAGGTGACAGTTTGGTGTTCCACAGGGTTCTGGATTACAGCCCATTATGCTCCTTTCATTTACACACACTCAGATGTTTCGTTCCCAAACATGATGCTGCCTCTCAGTTCTACACTGATGAAATGCGATTATGTTAATCAGTTCGATCAGAACTCAAAGGCCAGTTTATAAACATTAAGACTTTCAGGATCATTAAAGAACTGAACTTTACTACACTCACCGGTTTGTCCATCAGGAGAACCTTTAAAGACTTTTTGGAGAACCCAAAAACAGAGGTTTTCCCTTTCTTATAATCCATTTGTTCAGGTTTAAGACTCCATTCTATTTCTGAGTGAAGTAACAGTGTTCTGTGTGCTCCAGGTGGTTTATCGGCGATTGGTCTGACTGCAGTAAGTCGTGCGATGGAGGGACGCGCACGCGTACGGTTCTCTGCATCCGCAAAATCGGCCCTGCAGACGAGGAGAACCTGGAGGACGTTCACTGCCTGACACATCGACCAATCGAGAGCGAGAGCTGCAACAATCAGTCTTGTCCTCCACAGTGGGTTCCTCTGGATTGGTCTGAGGTGAGAGCATCAGGGTTCTACTCCAGTTCAGAGACCGACAGATTAAACATCTGAGAGAGCATCAGTAGGTGATTAGTGGGATTAGTTACGCCCTCGGTTTGAGATTACAGGTCAAGCTCCTGAGGTTTGTCTTGTTTACAGCTGTCAGGACAGAAGTTTCCAGTCCACACACCGTCCACATGCTGTCATGGACCTTCTGGACTGGAGACATTGAAATCAGAACCACAAGACTTTAAACTCTACAGCTTTAAAAAGAGTATTGTTGAATAAAGATGTCTTGTTTGTTTGTTTTTTTGTGTGTGTGTGTGTGTGTGTGTGTGTGTGTAGTGCACTCCAAAGTGTGGCCATGGCTTTAAACACCGCATCGTGTTGTGTAAGAGCAGTGATTTGACTAAAACGTTCCCACCAGCGCTGTGCTCAGAGCTCATCAAACCCCCGGTGCGGATGCGCTGCAGTCTGGGCCGCTGTCCTCCTCCACGCTGGATCCCCGGGGAGTGGGGACAGGTACAGACATGGGGTCACACTAATCCCCATCCAATAACTCACAACTCTGTGTCTGAGAGAGGGAGAGAGGAGGAATGTGTCATTGTGTGCATCTCTATCAATCTGCACAATGTTTCTACCCTATTTTTATTTTAACTGGATATAAATAATAATTTGTGACGCTGGTGTAGAGGAACGTCAGAAGAGACGTGCGCTCCAGCTGAGCTCCTGCGCAAGAGAACGTGTGTTTTAGTTAGAAGTCAACAGAATTTACACTCTGAAGATAAACTGAGGGCTTTAGAGAGGCAGTGACGTGTGACGCTGAGAGTGAGTGAGTGAGTGTGTTAGCACCGACCGCTGGTGCTAACGGCGTCTTGAATGTTTGAGCTTTATCTGAAGATGAAGCTGCGTCAGAGCCAAGAACATGATGAAAGAGAAAGTGCACTTAGCTTCATGACCTTTTCTCCGATCTGCAGCACAGAACAGGTTCTTCTCTACAGCACGACGGACCTAAAGCTGCTTTTCCAGCTCAGAAACTTCCATTTGACTCCCGCACCCGAAACCAGTGCTCTACTGTTTTTTTTAAACCAAAAACTTGTAAAAGATTTTATTTGTGAAACTGAGATAAAAACAATAACAGTATAAAAATATTCAGGCTTGTATTATAAGTTTGAATTTTCCAGCAAATCTGCGTTAGTTCCAGACACAAGGTCAAACCTCAGACGCGGTTCATTTAAGGAAATTTATATTTAAAAAAAAATTAAAAATAAATAAGCCTTGCAAAAAAGATGTGGAAATGTTTTATTTCATGTGGATTATCTGAGCGATTTTAAAGAAACTCAGACAAGATTCAGCAACTCGTGTCATCTAGAAATGTAGACGTGGCGAATTTACTAAGTGTAATCAATACTGCCAGTATCGTTTGCATTTAGCCACACCCACAAACTTCCATAAAAGGAAGAAGAGCTGAAAAATTACAAAATGGTGACTAAACAGAGAAAGTGTGACCTGCAGGAAATTTTCCAGGAACGCAGAGCAGCAGCTTCCATAGTAACCTTTATACTAGGGTGCCATTACTTTTGTCCTCATCAGATGGACAGACTTATTTGTCTTGATTTATGGATTTGTTTTGGAGTCGCTTTCTTTCACGTCATTAATATGAAGCGACTGAGTTTCACAAAACGTTCATTAAACTGAAATAAAATCACAGGAACTTGGCGATAATTCTACGACTTGATGCCGATCATTTGAGGTTCTCAGTCATGAGTCTCTTCATACACACCGTTTACACAAACTCAGGAGTGAAGTGCAGATCACAGAAGTCTTTCCCTGAACACTATGGTTTGAGATTGTGATTCGTCGTCGTTCTGGATGGTGCTTTACTTCAACAGCACTCCAAGTCAACACGTAAACAATATCCAGAAAAGTTTCAGGATCATCCTCTAGAAGAACAAGCCTGAATTATTATTAATTAACAGTAAGGGCTTGAACAGGAGATCTGCAGGCTGAAAGGTGATTGGTTTAAATCCCACTTAAAGCCACTTGTGACTCAGGAGGACTGAACCATCACAGGCTGCTGGAAACCCGTTTGAGTTTCTAGTTACAAGAAATCCTGCAGAGATCCTGGAGCTGCTGTCACATCTTTCTGCTCTCTCTTTTACACACACACACACACACACACACACACACGCACACACACACGCACCGAGCCAGTCAGAGGACGTCAGTGCTTCTGAAGCATGGCGCTCATTACCATCCTGTCCCAACGAGCTGCGTGTGTGTTGCATTCAGTCGCTGAGCAACGGCTCGTTTTTTCCATTGGCTCACAGTGTGAGGAGACAACTGGAAAAATCAAAAGTCTTTAACTTTTGTTGTGTGTAACCCCTCCCCCAGTCGTCCCCTCCCCCAGTCGTCCCCTCCCCCCAGTCGTCCCCTTGTCCCTAAACACCATCGCTGTAATATACAACAGATGACAGCAGTGCAATCTAAAGCTCTGACCTTCCGCCAGGAGCCGAGTGTCTGCTGTGAGCTCCAGTGACTCAGGATGAGTTCACAGAACAGGAGAAAGTAAATAAATAAATAAATAAATAAAAGCACAGCTTCAGGACACTCCCACTTCATTTTTGAAATGATGAAAACATAAGACACAGGAGACAAACTCACTCATGCTAATTTATGCCTTAAATAAAAATCTGTCCCTTTTGCACACTTTTCTGGCCACAATCTTCAGGATCTTAAAGGAGCATTAGTTAAGATTCATCGAGATTGGAGCTCTAGTGCTGAAGAAGATGAAGTACAACAACATGTACACAAAGCCGTGGCCCCAGAATCTACGATGGGAAGTGGAGCTGAGTTAGCATTAGTGAGGATCATGATGTTGATTCCCAGGCTGTTTATTTATTAAGGACTTTAAATGATTACGTAGTTATTTAGACACCGATGATTAGTGTACCGACATCACGCCCCTCTCCACTCCACCCTTCAACCGAATTATAACACTATAACAATGTGAACTGGTCGTGTGCTTTCACCGTCCTGTTTCTCTTTGTTTTTTAGCTGCACAGGATTTAACTCGCATTACAGACATTTCTGTAAAGGTGTAATATCCAAAGCACGACCTTACTCGGCTTTACACGCGATAAAAATGTTTCTCTTTCATTCCTGATGTAAAGTTAGACATTTAAACAGTTAAATGCTTTACACAGATTGTGTTTATTCCTATAAACTGGAAAGGAGTTTAACACTACTGTTGGCTTCACATCCAACTTCAAACCTTTCATCAGAAATCAGTTTGTCTATTTTTGAAAATTGCAAAATGTTTATTCTGGATTTTTTGGAAGCACAATGTGGACTTTTGCTCACAGTGAAGGTATCTGGCTGTGCTGGGCGCATACCGCTTACCACCATGTTTTACTTTCCAAACAGACTGAGATATGGGCAGAGTGAAAGGCTTTGGGGGGCATGTCTATAAAAAGACAGACAGACAGACAGACAGACAGAGGACCCATGTAAACACAGATAAGCTGTTTTCTCTGCTGCATAGCACATGCCTGCTGATGTTCTTCATCATTTCCAGGATAATTCTATGAGTGAGGAAAGAAAATGCAAAATAAAAACTGTTAAAGAAAGTCTGCATTCGGGAGCACAAACTTTTAAACACCGAGACACAGTGAGATCTGAGAGAAATAAAGCCACTGGATTATAAAAGGCCACAGAATTGTATTTAGGGCTGTTGGAGAAGGTCTGTGATTGGTCATCTGGTGCAACAGTCCTGTGAAAGTAGGCGTGGTCTTGATGGAACAGAGTAGGGTCCCGAGTGAAGCTAAACATCTGTATTGTGAAGCTAACTGTGAGATGGGCAGGACTAACAGGTACTCTGTGTGTGTAGTGTTCAGCACAGTGTGGGCTAGGACAGCAGATGCGGACGGTGCAGTGCTTGTCCTACGCCGGACAGCCATCTAACGATTGTCCCGAGACTCTGCGTCCCAGCATGATCCAGCCGTGTGAGAGTAAATGTGATGCCATACCCATCTCCAATGGTGACGGTGAGTACCAGGACTTTTCTAAGATGAACATTAAATTGCTTGACATGGCAGTAACAAATACAGGTGCTGGTCATATAACTAGAATATCATGAAAAAGTTGATTTATTTCAGTAATTCCATTCAAAAAGTGAAACTTGTATAATATATTCATTCATTACACACAGACTGATATATTTCAAGTGTTTATTTCTTTTAATTTTGATGATTATAACTGACAACTAATTGAAGACACCTGGTGCCGCACTCTAATCAGCTAATTAACTCAAAACACCTGCAAAGGCCTTTAAATGGTCTCTCAGTCTCGTTCTGTAGGCGACACGATCATGGGGAAGACTGCTGACTCGACAGTTGTCCAAAAGACGACCATTGACACCTTGCACAAGGAGGGCAAGACACAAAAGGTCATTGCTAAAGAGGCTGGCTGTTCACAGAGCTCTGTGTCCGAGCACATTAATAGAGAGGCGAAGGGAAGGAAAAGATGTGGTAGAAAAAAGTGTACAAGCAATAGGGATAACCGCACCCTGGAGAGGATCGTGAAACAAAACCCATTCAAAAACGTGGGGGAGATTCACAAAGAGTGGACTGCAGCTGGAGTCAGTGCTTCAAGAACCACCACGCACAGACGTATGCAAGACACGGGTTTCAGCTGTCGCATTCCTTGTGTCAAGCCACTCTTGAACAAGAGACAGCGTCAGAAGTGTCTCGCCTGGGCTAAAGACAAAAAGGACTGGACTGCTGCTGAGTGGTCCAAAGTTATGTTCTCTGATGAAAGTAAATTTTGCATTTCCTTTGGAAATCAAGGTCCCGGAGTCTGGAGGAAGAGAGGAGAGGCACAGAATCCACGTTGCTTGAGGTCCAGTGTAAAGTTTCCACAGTCAGTGATGGTTTGGGGTGCCATGTCATCTGCTGGTGTTGGTCCACTGTGTTTTCTGAGGTCCAAGGTCAACGCAGCCATCTACCAGGAAGTTTTAGAGCATTTCATGCTTCCTGCTGCTGACCAGCTTTATGGAGATGCAGATTTCATTTTCCAACAGGACTTGGCACCTGCACACAGTGCCAAAGCTACCAGTACCTGGTTTAAGGACCACGGTATCCCTGTTCTTAATTGGCCAGCAAACTCGCCTGACCTTAACCCCATAGAAAATCTATGGGGTATTGTGAAGAGGAAGATGCGATACGCCAGACCCAACAATGCAGAAGAGCTGAAGGCCACTATCAGAGCAACCTGGGCTTCAATAACACCTGAGCAGTGCCACAGACTGATCGACTCCATGCCACGCCGCATTGCTGCAGTCATTCAGGCAAAAGGAGCCCCAACTAAGTATTGAGTGCTGTACATGCTCATACTTTTCATGTTCATACTTTTCAGTTGGCCAACATTTCTAAAAATCCTTTTTTTGTATTGGTCTTAAGTAATATTCTAATTTTCTGAGATACTGAATTTGGGGTTTTCATTAGTTGTCAGTTATAATCATCAAAATTAAAAGAAATAAACACTTGAAATATATCAGTCTGTGTGTAATGAATGAATATAATATACAAGTTTCACTTTTTGAATGGAATTACTGAAATAAATCAACTTTTTCATGATATTCTAATTATATGACCAGCACCTGTAATAACAGAACAAAATGGAGGACGTTTTATCCCTCCATTTGTCCCTCTAGATTTTCCTTAGAGATTCCATGTAGAACCAGAGAAGAAACATGTGTAAGTCCTTGGACCATCCTTGAGGACACCAGAACCATCCAATTAGGGGAGGGTTCAACCATCCAAATAACTCTGGAAGAACCCTTTTATCACTGAGAGTGTACTCTATCAAAGGGTTCCTCTGTTTGTCCCTGAAAAGGGTCTCAGTAGAACCATAAAAGGATCTTGGATTTGTTTGTTTGGGAGAATCTTTAAAAGGTTCTATGTATTCTTAACCATCTGAGTAGGACAACAGAACATATTAGAGCCCTTACATAGAACACTTAGAAGAAGCTTTCTTTGTTGCGTCCTCCAGCTCTGTTTGGTTTGTTGATGTAAAGGTTCTCAAAAGGTTCTGTTTAGAAACCGACATAAAATTATTTTCTGTTTTAGAAACATAGAACACTTGTGGAAAGCTAGAACTACGGTATAAGGAACCTTTGAAAAACCCTTTAAAAAAACCCACATCCATGGCTGCTTCTGTCCCCGAGTAAACCAGCTCTGCTGTCATTTGCATATCAGAATCTGATTGGCCGTTACGGTTTATGATGCAGTAACACATCCTGCCTGTTTAACTCTAAATCAGATTTTCAGCTCCTTGTTCCTCAAAGAACACACAGAACTATTCCCACTTTGTGTGCAGAGCTGGAAGTCGTGCAGATTATTGATAATGTCTCTGGCTAGTGATGTCACACAGTGTCTGGTGGAAAAGTGCAATAATTATTGGCGCCCAAACTGTTCAACAGCTTTCATTTCCATCAGATCAGTTCTCCAAATGAACTCCCATCTTGTGCTTAATTGTGCCTTAACACAGAGCAGTGAGGGAACATCTGCATTTTCTTTGAAGGAATCTGAAAAGGGAAGAGGCTCTGATGGGGACGAGGCAGTTCAGGTTCTCAGAGCTTTACTTCACACATGGCAGTGAGCCGAGGCTGAGGATCAAACCTCATGATTCCTCCGAGACGTTGTTCCAGTTTCTGTGTCACTGCCTCATCAAGGGGTGAAGTGTAGCGAGATACTTACTGCTTCCTCCAGGGGGAAAAAGAAAAAAAAAAGTCAGCTGGTAGAAGATGCTGAAATGTTTATCTGCTCAGGAAATTTACATCCTTATGTCTGGAAATAAAATAAACATTCTGCAGGAACAAAATCAACAACATTCAGGGTTTCTTTAAAAATTTAACAACAGTATTCTTCATCAAACTCTGACTGGTCAGAAGAGAAGAAGGTTTTGAGTAATTCTCTCGAACAGCAGCTCTGACAGTAGTGCAGGTTTATATTAATGCACTCGTTCTAATATGTTATCATTTCTATAGTAACAGCTCGTTCACAGGGGCGTGTCCAGCAGACACTCCACTGATAATCAACACATTTTTTAAAAAATATGTAAATGTTTTTTTTTTCTTATTAACTTGGAGAGAGAATAAAGAGAGAGTGCTGAGGAGACGACTGTTTATAGCTGCTATAACTTAAATGGCATGAACATTAAATGTAACTATAAACGCATAAAAAGTATGATGATGTTTTTTAATGAATAAAAAGTTGCCGTGGTAGAAGACAAGTAACAGTGCCTGCACTTCATCACACCACCCTGTCACGATATATTAAAGGGACAAAACACGGCTGTTGAAGGAAAAGTGCAGTTTGGTGTCTTTATTTCTGAATAAATAAATAAAAATAAACCCTAAAGTCCTGAACAAGCGTGTTTATAAATGAGTAACACCAGAGCAGTTAGTGAGTGTATGACAGATTAGTGCAGGACTTTACAGACATCAGGTGGACGCTGGTGTAGAATGAAACTGAACCCAACAGTACTAACGGTACCAACAATACTAACGGTACTACAGAGTGTTCAGCATGACGGGGGACCAGGCGCTGGAGATTTATAGGAGCCGGTAATTACTGTCTGAGCTGCAGCATGCATTAGGAACGAAGAGTCGCAGCAGAACGTTCTGGAGTGCTGCTGAATGAAAAATGGCCTCCTGCCCATGCGGTGATTACTGTCTGGATTCCAAAACACCTGAAATATAAGCCTTAATCTGACGACTGGCAACATTCATCTCGTACAGACTCCGAGCGCTCCAGGCACCTCTCAAATCAATTAATCTGAAACGCTGCATGTGTTCCCCCCACCATCAGAGCAAGAAAAAACCCTCTCCACTGTCTGAGGAGTTTCAGTCCTCACCGTGGGCCTCTGTTCCCTTCGAGCGCCAGAAAATACTGACACACAAAAATACACATGATAAAAATGATGTTTCGTAAAACTGAGAGTATATCAGACAATCTCTTGGTGTGGATCCGTTTCACTCGCATTTAATGATTTGATAGCAGTGTGATAAAAATAGATTACAAATAGGTAAGTAAATAAATAAATGTGTACATTAGTAAATAAAAAAGTAAGTCAATAAATAAGTAAACAAACAAAATAAAAAGTAAATATGACTCTTGTGGGATTGTGAATAAATGAGGAAATACGAATCAAGCTTCGGACTTTATGCTTTTGTTTTTTGTTTGTTGGTAAGCACTTTCTCTCACACACACACACCAATTTTATCCTCCCCACCGCTGCTCACTGCAGCACACAACACTTATTCCACACACCTGCCCTTGACCACGCCCCCCCGCTACGATAAATAAATAAATAAAAGGCGCTACAGAAAAGTGTCGTCTGTTGTCCAGAGATCGTAAATCCGTATCCTGATGATGAGAGCAGAACTGTCCGTGCTCTCTGTGTGGGAGGGGCTTGCACTGTCTCCATCACAATGACATGAGCCAATCAGAGCATCTGTGAGCTTGTATATGTAGAAGAGGGCAGATAGTGCTTCCCCCCGAGTGTGCATCTGAGCAGATGCAGTTACTGTGTGTGTTCACCTTCACCCTGCCTGTGTGAGAGGAGAGACGCTACTGGTGCATCTCAAGCAGTTAGAATATTGTGAAAAATTATTTTTTCATAATTTAATTTAAAAAGGTAAACTTTAATATATTCTATATTCATTACACAAAGTGAAATGAATTTCACTATTTCAAGCCTTGTTTGTTTTAATTTTGATGATTATGGCTTATAGCTCATAAAAATCAGAAATCCAGTCTCTCAGATTATTAGAATATTTCCTAAGATCAATCAAAAAAGGATTTACAATACAGAAATGTCCAACTTCTGAGAAGTGTGTTCATTTATACACTCAGTACTTGGTTGGGGCTTCTTTACCACAAATTACTGTATCAATGCGGTGTGGCATGGAGGCGATCAGTCTGTGGCACTGCTGAGGTGTTACTGAAGCCCAAGTTGCTTTGATAGTGGCCTTCAGCGTATCTGTATTTTTGGGTCGGGTGTATCTCATCTTCCTCTTGACAATACCCCATAGATTCTCTATGGGGTTCAGGTCAGGCAAGTCGGCTGGCCAATCAAGAACAGTAATATCATGGTCAGCAAACCATTTGGTAGTAGTTTTGGCACTGTGGGCAGGTGCTAAGTCCTGCTGGAAAAGGAAATCATCATCTCCATAAAGCTTGTCAGCAGATGGAAACATGAAGTGCTCTAAAATCTCCTGGTAGATGGCTGTGTTGACTTTGGACTTGATAAAATACAGTGGACCAACACCAGCAGATGACATGGCAACCCAAATCATCACAGACTGGAAACTTCACAATGGGCTTCAAACCCCTTGGATTCTGTGCCTGTCCACTCTTCCTCCAGACTCTAGAACCGTGATTTCTAAATGAAATGCAAAATTTATTTCCATCTGAAAAGAGGACTTTGGACGACTGAGCAACAGTCCATTTCTTTCTCTCCTTAGCCCAGATAAGATGCTTCTGATGTTGTCGCTGGTTCAGGAGGGGCTTGATATTAGGAATGTGACAGTTGAAGCCCCTTTCCTGAAGACGTCTGTGTGTGTTGGCTCTTGATGCACTGATACCAGCCTCAGTCCACTCCTTGTGAAGCTCTCCCAAGTTCTTGACGTTTCTTGATGATCCTCTCAAGGCTGCACTCATCCATCCCTGTTGCTTGTGCACCTCTTTCAGCCAGCCTTTTCAGCAATGACCTTCTGTGGCTTATCCTCCTTGTGGAGGGAGTCGATGATTGTCTTCTGGAAAACTGTCAAGTCAGCAGTCTTCCCCATGGTTGGGTTTGCATGTACTGAACTAGACCAAGTGATACATGGGATTTATACTGTTTTACTGAAACTCAAAATGAAATACTCTCATATTTTGAGGGGTTTTTTGCACTGTAGGCCATCATTATCAAAATTAAAATAGAAAAATGTTTGAAACCTTTTAGTTTATATGGAATGAGTTGAGAATATATTAAATTTTCACTTTCTTAAATAACTGATGGAAAATATTGAACTTTTTCATGATGTTCTAATTGTTTGAGATGCACTAGTAGTTGGCAAAAGTGTGAGGAGAAAAAAACGTAAAATAAAAATCCAGAAAAGTGCCAGTGCAGTCGTTCATTAAAGGTTAAATATTAAAATAATCTCATTCATCGCTTATCCAGACTTTTATAAACAAGGAATTTTATCTACACCCTCCACTAATCCTCTCCATTTTTCCTCCTTGTCATTTCCTCCTCTCTTTAGAGTGCAAAGACGTAAACAAGGTGGCGTACTGCCCGCTGGTGCTGAAGTTCAAATTCTGCAGCCGTGCCTACTTCAGACAGATGTGCTGCAAAACCTGCCAAGGACACTGATGATCCCACAGAGAGAGAGAGAGACAGACAACGTGGGCTGGAGGACAGAGCTGCTTCATTTCTCTCTCTCTCTCTTCTCTCTCTCACACACACACACACACACACACACACGCTTTTTCAGCCCTGTGGAACCCATACCACTGATCAGCAGCATGCTGACACATTTTATTTTTATTTTCACTTCTGTGAAGTGGGAACTTAATAATATGGTCATTATTGTTATTTTATTATAATAATAATTATTATTGTTGTTATTATTGTTATTGATGTTGGTCTGTCTGTCTGTCTGTAATCCAAAGTGCTGGACACATCATATGCAGAAGCGGCACCGCTAAAGAGGTTTATTATAACTGTGTAATATCCAAAAGTGTTTCACATCATCTCTCTCTCTCTCTCTCTCTCTCTCTCTCTCTCTCACTTTCTTTCTCTATGTCTCTCCCGTCTCTCTCTCTCTTTTTTCTCTCACCCCATCTCTCTCACACACTTTCTCTCTCCCCGTCTCTCTCTCTCTCTCTCTCTCACTTTTCTCTCTCACCCCATCTCTCTCTCTCTCTCTCTCTCTCTCTCACTTTCTCTCTCTCCCCGTCTCTCTCTCTCTCTCTCACTTTTCTCTCTCACCCCATCTCTCTCTCTCTCTCTCTCTCCCCGTCTCTCTCTCACCCGATCTCTCTCTCTCTCTCTCTCTCTCTCTGCAGTGAATTCTCCTAATATAATCCCATTTCCAAACATTTTTGAGACTGTGAACTGACAGAAGTGGACAAAATAAAGAAACAACTAAAATATATGAACTTACTGCTGGGATAAAGTGCGACTGATGATCAGTGGGCGTGTCCTCCATACTATATATGAAAAAGGTACACCTTTCAAAAATTTTCAGTATAAATCTATGATTGCTCAAAGAGGTTTTCTGAAATGTCCCATCCAGTTAGCATACGTTAGCCATCCAGCTAGCGTTAGCAGTGTAGATTATGGGAAACTTTAATTAATTAGAAATTCTCTCAGCTGGATTTTAATAAAAGCTGTGCAGTGAAAGAAAAGGGATGATTATTTCTCGGTCCTGGTACCTGGTGTGATGTGTTTCTGGAGGGAAACTTCTGCTTCAGTAAACAGCTAACCGTATCCTGCTAGCCGCTAGCATGTTGTGTGTGAATGACGCTAGTTTGTTAGCTACTTAAGAAGAACATGGTCACGATTCAGCTAGTTTGTGCTAGCATGTTAGCGAGCTCCTGCTCAGAATGTGAATGTACGCACAAATTGCTGTTGTCCTGAAACTGTAATAATAAACGCCCTCCATGTTGAAGTCCAGAAACGCACGAACCCAGCATGGCTCTCGTTTTGAGGTTAGCAGGGTTAAACGTCATCTCGAGTTGTGAGCAGAAGTGAATCCCTTTAGTGTGTCCCTTTTCGTTTTATTTCATCCCACTGATCAGAGCGTTTCCACGGAACAGGAGATTTTAAACTCCTCCTGATAAAGTGTCAAACACAGCCATCTATCAGACTCACCTCGCCATTTTTTACACCACCTTCATGACTTCGTTCTGTTCACATGGCGTTTCTGTTATTTTGTCCACATCCTGTAGCTCAGCTCAACATCCACCATCACTCTGCAGACAGACGTTAGAGATGATTAACTCCACACGGCCCCCATATAACACTTTATAAACTTCCCGTAATCGCACTCAGTGGCATTTTTAATTGTTGGATTTCTGTAAAACCTGCGGCTGGAGTAAAAGGTGCTCAGTACGCTGCAGATGCAGCACCGGTGCTGTTTGGTGCTTGAGTGTTAGGATTCCAGATGTTCCAGCCGTGGGGCCACCTGTTTTACTAAAGTCAAGTCACATGACCATGGGCCAAAGAATTCCACCATTGTGTTTGTGACACTGGAACACAGTCTGAAAATCCCATTAGAGGGTAAAGGAGGATGGAACAGCACCAAACCTCCGTCAAGGAAACACAGACGTTCTGCTTGTTTTTGTTTTTTAAGAAAAGAATCTTCAAATCCGTGATATTTTTGTACTGTTTAAAATGCCTGGGGTCTGAAAGACATTGTGTGCTATAATGAAAGGATATGAATTCATTTACAGCAGGAAAAAAAATCCAGACACAGTCACACGCCCACTTCCTCGCCGGCGGAGAGGCTCGAGGATCGTGACCGTGTGCAGCTGATCTGCTGCTGCGTGTCTCCGTCACCAACCGACTGGAGATAAAAATAAATGGTCAAGATGTTTAGGGAGGACACGCCAGAGCTCTGACATCCGCTACCTCCTCCAGACACGTGCTCTCCCTCGTTCCCCGTTGGAAACACACTTCACAGAACCCTCCGTGCTCAGTGGTGCTTCCCCCCATTTTATTCCCTCCTTCTTTTCACCTTCTCAAGATGATCCTTTCAGTCCACTGGTGCTAACAAGAGCTTCACGTCTCAACAACCTTTAAAGGAGGACAATCTTGGGCTTGTTTGTTGTTTTACCTCACACTGTACTGATTATTGAGTTGGTAAGGCAGGTTCCAGAGTTGTGTAAACCCCAACGCAATCCTCCATGCTCTCAGTGCAAACAGAACATCAAACGTGCATCTGATCAATCACCAGAAACTCATCCAAGATTCCAAGAAGCAAAGGTCGAGGAGTAAAAGGACCACGGCCCATCCAACAAACTGTGCTAACTTTTTGCTGCTGCTACTCTGTTGTAGCCACCAATACAACATCAGAACAGTTGTGTTTTTGTGTTATAAAATGTTTAAACTGGGACTTTTATTCGAGTGAACGTTGAACAGCCAGACACCAAAAATCCTGAGGCTTGAAGTAAAAGATTACTTTGAACGATTCCCAAAAACAGAGGACAGACATGGACCTGGTACTCACTCCTCATCGCTGTGAACTCGTGTCTCTGAATGTCACATCACTTATCCTGTACCTATAGAAGTGAGCATTTTTATTGTTTTGTTTTTCCATTTGCGATAAATTGCTTGTATTTTATATTCAGTGTTAAATGTTGGTACACTGTTTCTAAGTTTACGATTGTAAATTATATGCTAATTTATTTCCATGTGTCACTTGTCATACATGTTTCACGGCATGCAAACTGAAAACCAAAAAAATATACGATGCAGTGAAATGATTCCCGTCACCACCGTCACCGTGTTTCAGTCTGTGGGGAAGAGCTCAAGTTTCCCACAGCACCATCGCGAAGTGTGTGTTTAAATGCTTTAGTGGCCTGAAGAATGTGTGAATGTTTGTATGCATGTTCTGGTGAAGTGTTGTGTTTTGTCAAAGAGGGAGTCCTCTAAAAGAAAAAAATATCAGTTTACAGATGATAAGCAAAAGAAATTGATCAATCAATCAATCAATAATCCCACAGTACCTGTAACAGTCTGAAGCTTTGGCTTGTACACTATTATTGGTGAAGCGTACAGTATGTAATGAATCCCGAATAAAGAGAATGTTAAAGGGTTTGGCTGCAGTGAAGATGTGTTTCTCATCACCTGATCTCTGCTCTACCTGAACACTCTGGGGTTTGGGATTCACTAGAAAAACACTGGTGTGACTCCGTTATAAAGAGTCATGTTGTGGTCCCAAGATATCAAACATTATTTCCATGAAGGATGAGTGAGAAACTTCACCTGAAAGGATATGTTTGAAGCACTCATGGCCTAATGATAAGAGAAGGAGCTTTGGGACCAAAAGGTCGCTGGTTTGATTCCCTGGATGAGCAGGAATGGCTAAAGTGGCCCTTGAGCAAGGCACCAAACCCCCAACTGCTCCCCAGGCTGCTCTGGGTCTGTTATACGGTATGTCACTCTGGATAAGAGCATCTGCTAAATGCCATTAAATGTAATGATTAAATAAATACTACAGTAATTAAACAGATGAGTGGTGTAGAGCCGTGTAACAGGCAGTGATCGAACCTCACAACCCCAGGCTTTGGGATTAAACAGATTTTTAAAAAACTATTATTATAGTGTGAAGTTCTCTGTAAGGAGGAATTTGTTTAATGTGTCTGTAAGGAGTCTCCAGTGTGAGTGCTGTGTAACAGTCAGAGGTGAAGCTGGAACTATACGATCTCTGAGATCTTCAGCACAGAGGAGTTTACACTCTTCTTCTTAGTTTCTCAGTAACATGATGGAACAAATTGCTTTGCTTCCTGCCTTAAAGTTGAGAGAGTAAAGAGAATCTGGTGAGGGAATGACTGTTTATAGCTGCTATAACAATCAGTGAGAACAGGAACTAACTTGCTGTAGTATAAGAGGAATAAAGCACTTGCTATTAGTGGAAAATAATCACCTCTGGGGTCGTAACACTACCTCTGCTTCATAATCCGGGGAAATTCACTTAAAAATCAACCACTGCGTTCCAGTTAGCGGAGTACAAAGGAGCTGTGGGTAAGAGTCCTGCTGATCAACCTGCTCTGTCTAACGATACCAATTTACAAACCCTGAGTGATGGAGATGCTTTAAAGCCTCCAGAGTGAAGAAGTGAGCAAGAGGGAACGAGGGAAAGAAGAGAGGCATAAAGAAGGTGAGAGGGTTCACAGCGCTGCAGCAGCTGGCCTCCAACTGTCAGCCATGATTCCTTTGTTTACACATCGGCTTTGAGCACAGCCACAATAAAGACGGAGAGAGATAGCTGAGGCACTCGGCCTGAACCGCCTGCGCTCTTTATCTCTCTGTAAACTATAGCCATGCACTCAGACGTCAGAGGAAATAACGATGCTGTGTGAGGCGTCCTGGCCTGGCTTTGGCCTTAGCCATGTTTTGTGAAGAGCTTCACAAAAATGAGAGACAAGTTAGCTATTTATGCTACAGCTTTGTAAACAGACTTCAACAGATTAGCTGTTGTAAACTTCTCTCAGCTCTTTCCACATCGCACAGCGCCGGATGGGACAACGGTGTCCCTAATTGACATCAAAACAGACACGGTGACATTTTCAGGCTGCGCTGGTGGGATGCGAAGTGCCAGAGTACAGATGCCATCAAACAGGACAGCCATGATTAAAGGTTCAGCTCTGGATTGTATTTTGTACTCGAGCTGATGTTTACCTCTAAAGTAATGCAGAGAAACAAAGGATGTCAATGCTGTGGGTACAACGTGGACCGTGTCCTAAACGTCTGATTCAACCAAGCAACGACCTCAGCACTTTAATTTGCACAAAACTGGGAAAGGAGATGTTCTGGATTCTCTCTGGGTTCCTTTGATTAGCCAATCCGAATGTATATCCACAGGGTACTATGCCAACACGTTGTTCAAACACAACACACAGCGATGCCCAGACCACAAAACCATCTGAACGTGCTGTTTGTGCAGCCAAACTGGAATCTGCACAAAGATCTCACCCTTAAAGAATGAACTCCAGACTGCCAAGCGCTTCATGCTGGCGTTCAGTCTGTTGTGGCTGCAAATGCAAACAAAACACCAGCATTATTTAGCAACAGTGGGTTTAGAGTGAGGACAGGAGTGAGAAAGAGCACAGCTGTAGGGTCCGAACCAATAACACACCTGCTGAGAGTCAAGAGAGGAGACGGAGGAGCTGCTGCAGTGCGTGTTACAGGAACAGACTGTAATTCAGGATCAAGTTCCTGTCTGTGTTCAGCCTCATGGCTGATATTCCAAACAAAAGCAAATTAAAATCCAGCCTGATGTGGATTGATGAGGGAATCATAAAGCCGTTTATAACACCATCAGAAGCAGTTTAATGAGAGTTCATGAAATTTAATCAGGGAATCCAAAATGCGCCTCATTTTCACACAGTTTTGCATCACCTGGCAAAAACCCTGAAATGACTCGAACTGCCCAGGTCATGGAGCTCCAGCGCCAACTCCAGAAAGATTATTTATCATCTGGCAGTGAAGGAGCTCGAGCTTCACCATCATCTGTAACATTTCCTCTGTTTATTATGAGCTTAATCACAAAAAGCAGAATCCGCTGTCCAGAACAACAGGTTTCTTTAAGCAGAGACTGTTTTAAACCCCACCTGCCCCCACAGGGACTCTTTCTGTTTGTGATATTTTATATTTAAACAGTAAAAAAGAACAAACTTTTTACTGAAGAGAAATAAATAAAAACATAAACATCACCCAGATTCCTGAAAGCAACCAACTGTGTTCTAAAGTTCCTCTGTTTCAAATCTCTTCATCAGGAGAATAAAACCCAACTGCCCCTTCATCAGGAGAAGAAAACCCAACTGCCCCCTTCATCACGAGAGTAAAACCCAACTGCCCCCTTCATCACGAGAATAAAACCCAACTGCCCCCTTCATCACGAGAATAAAACCCAACTGCCCCCTTCATCAGGAGAGTAAAACCCAACTGCCCCCGTCATCAGGAGAGTAAAACTCAACTGCCCCCTTCATCACGAGAGTAAAACCCAACTGCCCCCTTCATCACGAGAATAAAACCCAACTGGCCCCTTCATCAGGAGAATAAAACCCAACTGCCCCCTTCATCTGGAGAGTAAAACTCAACTGCCCCCTTCATCACGAGAGTAAAACCCAACTGCCCCCTTCATCACGAGAGTAAAACCCAACGGCCCCCTTCATCACGAGAGTAAAACCCAACGGCCCCCTTCATCACGAGAGTAAAACCCAACTCCCCCCTTCATCACGAGAGTAAAACCCAACTCCCCCCTTCATCACGAGAGTAAAACCCAACGGCCGCCTTCATCACGAGAGTAAAACCCAACGGCCCCCTTCATCACGAGAGTAAAACCCAACTCCCCCCTTCATCACGAGAGTAAAACCCAACTCCCCCCTTCATCACGAGAGTAAAACCCAACGGCCCCCTTCATCACGAGAGTAAAACCCAACTCCCCCCTTCATCACGAGAGTAAAACCCAACTCCCCCCTTCATCACGAGAGTAAAACCCAACTGCCCCCTTCATCACGAGATTAAAACCCAACTCCCCCCTTCATCACGAGAGTAAAACCCAACTGCCCCCTTCATCAGGAGAATAAAACCCAACTGCCCCCTTCATCAGGAGAATAAAACTCAACAGCCCCCTTCATCACGAGAGTAAAACTCAACGGCCCCCTTCATCAGGAGAATAAAACCCAACTGCCCCCTTCATCAGGAGAGTAAAACCCAACTGCCCCCTTCATCACGAGAGTAAAACCCAACTGCCCCCTTCATCACGAGAGTAAAACCCAACGGCCCCCTTCATCACGAGAGTAAAACCCAACTGCCCCCTTCATCACGAGATTAAAACCCAACGGCCCCCTTCATCACGAGAGTAAAACCCAACGGCCCCCTTCATCACGAGAGTAAAACCCAACTGCCCCCTTCATCACGAGAGTAAAACCCATCGGCCCCCTTCATCACGAGAGTAAAACCCAACGGCCCCCTTCATCACGAGAGTAAAACCCAACTGCCCCCTTCATCACGAGAGTAAAACCCAACTGCCCCCTTCATCACGAGAATAAAACCCAACTGCCCCCTTCATCACGAGAATAAAACCCAACGGCCCCCTTCATCACGAGAGTAAAACCCAACGGCCCCCTTGATCACGAGAGTAAAACCCAACTGCGCCCTTCAACACGAGAATAAAACCCAACTGCCCCCATCGTCACGAGAGTAAAACCCAACGGCCCCCTTCGTCACGAGAATAAAACCCAACTGCCCCCTTCGTCACGAGAATGAAACCCAACTGCCCCCTTCGTCACGAAAGTAAAACCCAACTGCCCTCTTCGTCACGAGAATAAAACCCAACTGCCCCCTTCGTCACGAAAGTAAAACCCAACTGCCCTCTTCGTCACGAGAATAAAACCCAACTGCCCCTTCGTCACGAGAATAAAACCCAACTGCCCCCTTCGTCACGAGAGTAAAACCCAACTGCCCCCCTTCGTCACGAGAATAAAACCCAACTGCCCCCTTCTTCACGAGAATAAAACCCAAAGGCCCCCGTCATCACGAGAATAAAACCCAATTGCCCCCTTCATCACGAGAATAAAACCCAACTGCCCCCTTCATCACGAGAGTAAAACCCAACTGCCCCCTTCATCACGAGAGTAAAACCCAACTGCCCCCTTCATCACGAGAGTAAAACCCAACTGCCCCCTTCAACACGAGAGTAAAACCCAACTGCCCCCTTCATCACGAGAGTAAAACCCAACTGCCCCCTTCATCACGAGAGTAAAACCCAACTGACCCTTCATCACGAGAGTAAAACTCAACTGCCCCCTTCATCACGAGAATAAAACCCAACTGCCCCCTTCATCACGAGAGTAAAACCCAACTGCCCCCTTCATCACGAGAATAAAACCCAACTGCCCCCTTCATCACGAGAGTAAAACCCAACTGCCCCCTTCATCACGAGAGTAAAACCCAACTGCCCCCTTCATCACGAGAGTAAAACCCAACGGCCCCCTTCATCACGAGAATAAAACCCAACTGCCCCCTTCTTCACGAGAATAAAACCCAACGGCCCCCTTCATCACGAGAATAAAACCCAACTGCCCCCTTCATCACGAGAATAAAACCCAACTGCCCCCTTCATCGCGAGAGTAAAACCCAACTGCCCCCTTCATCGCGAGAGTAAAACCCAACTGCCCCCTTCATCGCGAGAGTAAAACCCAACTGCCCCCATCATCGCGAGAGTAAAACCCAACTGCCCCCTTCATCGCGAGACTAAAACCCAACTGCCCCCTTCATCGCGAGAGTAAAACCCAACTGCCCCCTTCATCGCGAGAGTAAAACCCAACTGCCCCCTTCATCGCGAGACTAAAACCCAACTGCCCCCTTCATCGCGAGAGTAAAACCAAACTGCCCCCTTTATCGCGAGAGTAAAACCCAACTGCCCCCTTCATCGCGAGAGTAAAACCCAACTGCCCCCTTCATCGCGAGAGTAAAACCCAACTGCCCCCTTCATCGCGAGACTAAAACCCAACTGCCCCCTTCATCGCGAGAGTAAAACCCAACTGCCCCCTTCATCGCGAGAATAAAACCCAACTGCCCCCTTCATCGCGAGAGTAAAACCCAACTGCCCCCTTAATCGCGAGAGTAAAACCCAACTGCCCCCTTCATCGCGAGAGTAAAACCCAACTGCCCACTTCATCGCGAGAGAAAAACCCAACTGCCCCCTTCATCGCGAGAGTAAAACCCAACTGCCCCCTTCATCGCGAGACTAAAACCCAACTGCCCCCTTCATCGCGAGACTAAAACCCAACTGCCCCCTTCATCGCGAGAGTAAAACCCAACTGCCCCCTTCATCGCGAGAGTAAAAGCCAACTGCCCCCTTCATCGCGAGAGTAAAACCCAACTGCCCCCTTCATCGCGAGAGTAAAAGCCAACTGCCCCCTTCATCGCGAGAGTAAAACCCAACTGCCCCCTTCATCGCGAGAGTAAAACCCAACTGCCCCCTTCATCACGAGAGTAAAACCCAACTGCCCCCTTCAACACGAGAGTAAAACCCAACTGCCCCCTTCATCACGAGAGTAAAACCCAACTGCCCCCTTCATCACGAGAGTAAAACCCAACTGACCCTTCATCACGAGAGTAAAACCCAACTGCCCCCTTCATCACGAGAATAAAACCCAACTGCCTCCTTCATCACGAGAGTAAAACCCAACTGCCCCCTTCATCACGAGAGTAAAACCCAACGGCCCCCTTCATCACGAGAATAAAACCCAACTGCCCCCTTCATCACGAGAGTAAAACCCAACTGCCCCCTTCATCACGAGAGTAAAACCCAACTGCCCCCTTCATCACGAGAGTAAAACCCAACTGCCCCCTTCATCACGAGAGTAAAACCCAACTGCCCCTTCATCACGAGAATAAAACCCAACTGCCCCCTTCATCACGAGAGTAAAACCCAACTGCCCCCTTCATCACGAAAGTACAACCCAACTGCCCCCTTCATCACGAGAATAAAACCCAACTGCCCCCTTCATCACGAGAATAAAACCCAACTGCCCCCTTCGTCACGAAAGTAAAACCCAACTGCCCCCTTCGTCACGAGAATAAAACCCAACTGCCCCTTCGTCACGAGAATAAAACCCAACTGCCCCCTTCGTCACGAGAGTAAAACCCAACTGCCCCCCTTCATCACGAGAATAAAACCCAACTGCCCCCTTCTTCACGAGAATAAAACCCAACGGCCCCCGTCATCACGAGAATAAAACCCAACTGCCCCCTTCATCACGAGAATAAAACCCAACTGCCCCCTTCATCACGAGAGTAAAACCCAACTGCCCCCTTCATCACGAGAGTAAAACCCAACTGCCCCCTTCATCACGAGAGTAAAACCCAACTGCCCCCTTCATCACGAGAATAAAACCCAACTGCCCCTTCATCACAAGAGTAAAACCCAACTGCCCCCTTCATCACGAGAATAAAACCCAACTGCCCATTTCATCACGAAAGTAAAACACTACTGCCCCCTTCATCACGAGAATAAAACCCAACTGCCCCCTTCATCACGAGAGTAAAACCCAACTGCCCCCTTCATCACGAGAGTAAAACCCAACTGCCCCCATCATCATGAGAGTAAAACCCAACTGCCCCCTTCATCACGAGAGTAAAACCCAACTGACCCCTTCATCACGAGAATAAAACCCAACTGCCCCCTTCATCACGAGAGTAAAACCCAAATGCCCCCTTCATCACGAGAGTAAAACCCACCTGCCCCCTTCATCACGAGAGTAAAACCCAACTGCCCCCTTCATCACGAGAGTAAAACCCAACTGCCCCCTTCATCACGAGAGTAAAACCCAACTGCCCCCTTCATCACGAGACTAAAACCCAACTGCCCCCTTCATCACGAGAGTAAAACCCAACTGCCCCCTTCATCACGAGAATAAAACCCAACTGCCTCCTTCATCACGAGAGTAAAACCCAACTGCCCCCTTCATCACGAGAGTAAAACCCAACGGCCCCCTTCATCACGAGAATAAAACCCAACTGCCCCCTTCATCACGAGAGTAAAACCCAACTGCCCCCTTCATCACGAGAGTAAAACCCAACTGCCCCCTTCATCACGAGAGTAAAACCCAACTGCCCCCTTCATCACGAGAGTAAAACCCAACTGCCCCTTCATCACGAGAATAAAACCCAACTGCCCCCTTCATCACGAGAGTAAAACCCAACTGCCCCCTTCATCACGAAAGTACAACCCAACTGCCCCCTTCATCACGAGAATAAAACCCAACGGCCCCCTTCATCACGAGAATAAAACCCAACTGCCCCTTCATCACAAGAGTAAAACCCAACTGCCCCCTTCATCACGAGAATAAAACCCAACTGCCCATTTCATCACGAAAGTAAAACACTACTGCCCCCTTCATCACGAGAATAAAACCCAACTGCCCCCTTCAACACGAGAGTAAAACCCAACTGCCCCCATCATCATGAGAGTAAAACCCAACTGCCCCCTTCATCACGAGGGTAAAACCCAACTGACCCCTTCATCACGAGAATAAAACCCAACTGCCCCCTTCATCACGAGAGTAAAACCCAAATGCCCCCTTCATCACGAGAGTAAAACCCACCTGCCCCCTTCATCACGAGAGTAAAACCCAACTGCCCCCTTCATCACGAGAGTAAAACCCAACTGCCCCCTTCATCACGAGAGTAAAACCCAACTGCCCCCTTCATCACGAGACTAAAACCCAACTGCCCCCTTCATCACGAGAGTAAAACCCAACTGCCCCCTTCATCACGAGAATAAAACCCAACTGCCTCCTTCATCACGAGAGTAAAACCCAACTGCCCCCTTCATCACGAGAGTAAAACCCAACGGCCCCCTTCATCACGAGAATAAAACCCAACTGCCCCCTTCATCACGAGAGTAAAACCCAACTGCCCCCTTCATCACGAGAGTAAAACCCAACTGCCCCCTTCATCACGAGAGTAAAACCCAACTGCCCCTTCATCACGAGAATAAAACCCAACTGCCCCCTTCATCACGAGAGTAAAACCCAACTGCCCCCTTCATCACGAAAGTACAACCCAACTGCCCCCTTCATCACGAGAATAAAACCCAACTGCCCCCTTCATCACGAGAATAAAACCCAACTGCCCCCTTCGTCACGAAAGTAAAACCCAACTGCCCCCTTCGTCACGAGAATAAAACCTAACTGCCCCTTCGTCACGAGAATAAAACCCAACTGCCCCCTTCGGCACGAGAGTAAAACCCAACTGCCCCCCTTCATCACGAGAATAAAACCCAACTGCCCCCTTCTTCACGAGAATAAAACCCAACGGCCCCCGTCATCACGAGAATAAAACCCAACTGCCCCCTTCATCACGAGAATAAAACCCAACTGCCCCCTTCATCACGAGAGTAAAACCCAACTGCCCCCTTCATCACGAGAGTAAAACCCAACTGCCCCCTTCATCACGAGAGTAAAACCCAACTGCCCCCTTCATCACGAGAATAAAACCCAACTGCCCCTTCATCACAAGAGTAAAACCCAACTGCCCCCTTCATCACGAGAATAAAATCCAACTGCCCATTTCATCACGAAAGTAAAACACTACTGCCCCCTTCATCACGAGAATAAAACCCAACTGCCCCCTTCATCACGAGAGTAAAACCCAACTGCCCCCATCATCATGAGAGTAAAACCCAACTGCCCCCTTCATCACGAGAGTAAAACCCAACTGACCCCTTCATCACGAGAATAAAACCCAACTGCCCCCTTCATCACGAGAGTAAAACCCAAATGCCCCATTCATCACGAGAGTAAAACCCACCTGCCCCCTTCATCACGAGAGTAAAACCCAACTGCCCCCTTCATCACGAGAGTAAAACCCAACTGACCCCTTCATCACGAGAATAAAACCCAACGGCCCCCTTCATCACAAGAGTAAAACCCAACTGCCCCCTTCATCACGAGAGTAAAACCCACCTGCCCCCTTCATCACGAGAGTAAAACCCAACTGCCCCCTTCATCACGAGAGTAAAACCCAACTGCCCCCTTCATCACGAGAGTAAAACCCAACTGCCCCCTTCATCACGAGAGTAAAACCCAACTGCCCTCTTCATCACGAGAGTAAAACCCAACTGCCCCCTTCATCACGAGAATAAAACCCAACTGCCCCCTTCATCACGAGAATAAAACCCAACTGCCCCCTTCATCACGAGAGTAAAACCCAACTGCCCCCTTCATCACGAGAGTAAAACCCAACTGCCCCCTTCATCACGAGAGTAAAACCCAACTGCCCCCTTCATCACGAGAGTAAAACCCAACTGCCCCCTTCATCACGAGAATAAAACCCAACTGCCTCCTTCATCACGAGAGTAAAACCCAACTGCCCCCTTCATCACGAGAGTAAAACCCAACTGCCCCCTTCATCACGAGAGTAAAACCCAACTTCCCCCTTCATCACGAGAGTAAAACCCAACTGCCCCCTTCATCACGAGAGTACAACCCAACTGCCCCCTTCATCACGAGAATAAAACCCAACTGCCCCCTTCATCACGAGAGTAAAACCCAACTGCCCCCTTCATCACGAGAGTAAAACCCAACTGCCCCCTTCATCACGAGAGTAAAACCCAACTGCCCCTTCATCACGAGAGTAAAACCCAACGGCCCCCTTCATCACGAGAGTGAAACCAAACTGCCCCCTTCATCACGAGAGTAAAACCCAACTGCCCCCTTCATCACGAGAGTAAAACCCAACTGCCCCCTTCATCACGAGAGTAAAACCCAACTGCCCCCTTCATCACGAGAATTAAACCCAACTGCCCCCTTCATCACGAGAATAAAACCCAACTGCCCGCTTCATCACGAGAGTAAAACCCAACTGCCCCCTTCATCGCGAGAGTAAAACCCAACTGCCCCCTTCATCGCGAGAGTAAAATCCAACTGCCCCCTTCATCACGAGAGTAAAACCCAACGGCCCCCTTCATCACGAGAATAAAACCCAACTGCCCCTTCATCACAAGAGTAAAACCCATCTGCCCCCTTCATCACGAGAATAAAACCCAACTGCCCCCTTCATCACGAGAGTAAAACCCAACGGCCCCCTTCATCACGAGAATAAAACCCAACTGCCCCTTCATCACGAGAGTAAAACCCAACTGCCCCCTTCATCACGAGAATAAAACCCAACTGCCCATTTCATCACGAAAGTAAAACCCTACTGCCCTCTTCATCACGAGAATAAAACCCAACTGCCCCGTTCATCACGAGAGTAAAACCAAACTGCCCCCTTCATCACGAGAGTAAAACCCAACTGCCCCCTTCATCACGAGAGTAAAACCCAACTGCCCCCTTCATCACGAGACTAAAACCCAACTGCCCCCTTCATCACGAGAGTAAAACCCAACTGCCCCCTTCAGCACGAGAATAAAACCCAACTGCCCCCTTCATCACGAGAGTAAAACCCAACTGCCCCCTTCATCACGAGAATAAAACCCAACTGCCCCCTTCATCACGAGAGTAAAACCCAACTGCCCCCTTCATCACGAGAATAAAACCCAACTGCCCCCTTCATCACGAGAGTAAAACCCAACTGCCCCCTTCATCACGAGAGTAAAACCCAACTGCCCCCTTCATCACGAGAGTAAAACCCAACTGCCCCCTTCATCACGAGAGTAAAACAAAACTGCCCCCTTCATCACGAGAATAAAACCCAACTGCCCCCTTCATCACGAGAGTAAAACCCAACTGCCCCCTTCATCACGAGAATAAAACCCAATGGCCCCCTTCATCACGAGAATAAAACCCAACTGCCCCCTTCATCGCGAGAGTAAAACCCAACTGCCCCCTTCATCACGAGAATAAAACCCAACTGCCTCCTTCATCACGATAGTAAAACCCAACTGCCCCCTTCATCACGAGAATAAAACCCAACGGCCCCCTTCATCACTAGAATAAAACCCAACTGCCCCCTTCATCACGAGAGTAAAACCCAACTGCCCCCTTCATCACGTGAGTAAAACTCAATTGCCCCCTTCATCAGGAGAGTAAAACCCAACTGCCCCCCTCATCAGGAGAGTAAAACCCAACTGCCCCCTTCATCAGGAGAGTAAAACTCAATTGCCCCCTTCATCACGAGAATAAGACCCAACTGCCCCCTTCATCACGAGAGTAAAACCAAACTGCCCCCTTCATCACGAGAATAAAACCCGATTGACCATTTCATCACGAAAGTAAAACCCAACTGCCCCCTTCATCACGAGAGTAAAACCCAACTGCCCCCTTCATCACGAGAATAAAACCCAACTGCCCCCTTCATCGCGAGAATAAAACCCAACTGCCCCTTCATCGCGAGAGTTAAACCCAACTGCCCCCTTCATCGCGAGAGTAAAACCCAATTGCCCCCTTCATCACGAGAATAAAACCCAACTGCCCCTTCATTGCGAGAGTAAAACCCAACGGCCCCCTTCATCACGAGAATAAAACCCAACTGCGCCTTCATCTCGAGAGTAAAACCCAACTGCCCCCTTCATCATGAGAATTAAACCCAACTGCCCATTTCATCACGAAAGTAAAACCCAACTGCCCTCTTCATCACGAGAATAAAACCCAACTGCTCCCTTCATCACGAGAGTAAAACCCAACTGCCCCCTTCATCACGAGAGTAAAACCCAACTGCCCCCTTCATCACGAGAGTAAAACCCAACTGACCTCTTCATCACGAGAATAAAACCCAACTGCCCCCTTCATCACGAGAGTAAAACCCAACTGCCCCTTCATCACAAGAGTAAAACCCAACTGTCCCCTTCATCACGAGAATAAAACCCAACTGCCCCCTTCATCACGAGAGTAAAACCAAACGGCCCCCTTCATCACGAGAATAAAACCCAACTGACCCTTCATCACGAGAGTAAAACCCAACTGCCCCCTTCATCACGAGAATAAAACCCAACTTCCCATTTCATCACGAAAGTAAAACCCTACTGCCCTCTTCATCACGAGAATAAAACCCAACTGCCCCTTCATCGCGAGAGTAAAACCCAAAGGCCCCCTTCATCATGAGAATAAAACCCAACTGCGCCTTCATCTCGAGAGTAAAACCCAACTGCCCCCTTCATCATGAGAATTAAACCCAACTGCCCATTTCATCACGAAAGTAAAACCCAACTGCCCTCTTCATCACGAGAATAAAACCCAACTGCTCCCTTCATCACGAGAGTAAAACCCAACTGCCCCCTTCATCACGAGAGTAAAACCCAACTGCCCATTTCATCACGAAAGTAAAACCCAACTGCCCTGTTCATCACGAGAATAAAACCCAACTGCCCCCTTCATCACGAGAGTAAAACCCAACTGCCCCTTCATCACAAGAGTAAAACCCAACTGCCCCCGTCATCACGAGAATAAAACCCAACTGCCCCCTTCATCACGAGAGTAAAACCAAATGGCCCCCTTCATCACGAGAATAAAACCCAACTGCCCCTTCATCACGAGAGTAAAACCCAACTGCCCCCTTCATCACGAGAATAAAACCCAACTGCCCATTTCATCACGAAAGTAAAACCCTACTGCCCTCTTCATCACGAGAATAAAACCCAACTGCCCCCTTCATCACGAGAGTAAAACCCAACTGCCCCCTTCATCACGAGAATAAAACCCAACTGCCCATTTCATCACGAAAGTAAAACCCTACTGCCCTCTTCATCACGAGAATAAAACCCAACTGCCCCCTTCATCACGAGAGTAAAACCCAACTGCCCCCTTCATCACGAGAGTAAAACCCAACTGCCCCCTTCATCACGAGAGTAAAACCCAACGGCCAACTTCATCACGAGAGTAAAACCCAACTGCCCCCTTCATCACGAGAGTAAAACCCACCTGCCCCCTTCATCATGAGAGTAAAACCCAACTGCCCCCTTCATCACGAGAGTAAAACCCAACTGCCCCCTTCATCACGAGACTAAAACCCAACTGCCCCCTTCATCACGAGAGTAAAACCCAACTGCCCCCTTCATCACCAGAATAAAACCTAACTGCCTCCTTCATCACGAGAGTAAAACCCAACTGCCCCCTTCATCACGAGAATAAAACCCAACAGACCCCTTCATCACGAGAATAAAACCCAACTGCCCCCTTCATCGCGAGAGTAAAACCCAACTGCCCCCTTCATCGCGTGAGTAAAACCCAACTGCCCCCTTCATCGCGAGAGTAAAACCCAACGGCCCCCTTCATCGCGAGAGTAAAACCCAACTGCCCCCTTCATCGCGAGAGTAAAACCCAACGGCCCCCTTCATCGCGAGAGTAAAACCCAACTGCCCCCTTCATCACGAGAGTAAAACCCAACTGCCCCCTTCATCACGAGAGTAAAACCCAACTGCCCCCTTCATCACGAGAGTAAAACCCAACTGCCCCCTTCATCACGAGAGTAAAACCCAACTGCCCCCTTCATCACGAGAGTAAAACCCAACTGCCCCCTTCATCACGAGAGTAAAACCCAACTGCCCCCTTCATCACGAGAGTAAAACCCAACTGCCCCCTTCATCACGAGAGTAAAACCCAACTGCCCCCTTCATCACGAGAGTAAAACCCAACTGCCCCCTTCATCACGAGAGTAAAACCCAACTGCCCCCTTCATCACGAGAATAAAACCCAACTGCCCCCTTCATCACGAGAGTAAAACCCAACTGCCCCCTTCATCACGAGAGTAAAACCCAACTGCCCCCTTCATCACGAGACTAAAACCCAACTGCCCCCTTCATCACGAGAGTAAAACCCAACTGCCCCCTTCATCAAGAGAATAAAACCCAACTGCCCCCTTCATCACAAGAGTAAAACCCAACTGCCCCCTTCATCACGAGAATAAAACCCAACTGCCCCCTTCATCACGAGAGTAAATCCCAACTGCCCCATTCATCACGAGAATAAAACCCAACTGCCCCCTTCATCACGAGAGTAAAACCCAACTGCCCCCTTCATCACGAGAGTAAAACCCAACTGCCCCCTTCATCACGAGAGTAAAACCCAACTGCCCCCTTCATCACGAGAATAAAACCCAACTGCCCCCTTCATCACGAGAGTAAAACCCAACTGCCCCCTTCATCACGAGAATAAAACCCAACGGCCCCCTTCATCACGAGAATAAAACCCAACTGCCCCCTTCATCGCGAGAGTAAAACCCAACTGCCCCCTTCATCACGAGAATAAAACCCAACTGCCCCCTTCATCACGAGAGTAAAACCCAACTGCCCCCTTCATCACGAGAATAAAACCCAACTGCCCCCTTCATCACGAGAGTAAAACCCAACTGCCCCCTTCATCACGAGAGTAAAACCCAACTGCCCCCTTCATCACGAGACTAAAACCCAACTGCCCCCTTCATCACGAGAGTAAAACCCAACTGCCCCCTTCATCACGAGAATAAAACCCAACTGCCCCCTTCATCACAAGAGTAAAACCCAACTGCCCCCTTCATCACGAGAATAAAACCCAACTGCCCCCTTCATCACGAGAGTAAAACCCAACTGCCCCATTCATCACAAGAATAAAACCCAACTGCCCCCTTCATCACGAGAGTAAAACCCAACTGCCCCCTTCATCACGAGAATAAAACCCAACTGCCCCCTTCATCACGAGAGTAAAACCCAACTGCCCCCTTCATCACGAGAATAAAACCCAATGGCCCCCTTCATCACGAGAATAAAACCCAACTGCCCCCTTCATCGCGAGAGTAAAACCCAACTGCCCCCTTCATCACGAGAATAAAACCCAACTGCCTCCTTCATCACGATAGTAAAACCCAACTGCCCCCTTCATCACGAGAATAAAACCCAACGGCCCCCGTCATCACTAGAATAAAACCCAACTGCCCCCTTCATCACGAGAGTAAAACCCAACTGCCCCCTTCATCACGTGAGTAAAACTCAATTGCCCCCTTCATCAGGAGAGTAAAACCCAACTGCCCCCTTCATCAGGAGAGTAAAACCCAACTGCCCCCTTCATCAGGAGAGTAAAACTCAATTGCCCCCTTCATCACGAGAATAAGACCCAACTGCCCCCTTCATCACGAGAGTAAAACCCAACAGCCCCCTTCATCACGAGAATAAAACCCAACTGACCATTTCATCACGAAAGTAAAACCCAACTGCCCCCTTCATCACGAGAGTAAAACCCAACTGCCCCCTTCATCACGAGAATAAAACCCAACTGCCCCCTTCATCGCGAGAATAAAACCCAACTGCCCCTTCATCGCGAGAGTTAAACCCAACTGCCCCCTTCATCGCGAGAGTAAAACCCAACTGCCCCCTTCATCACGAGAATAAAACCCAACTGCGCCTTCATCACGAGAGTAAAACCCAACTGCCCCCTTCATCATGAGAATTAAACCCAACTGCCCATTTCATCACGAAAGTAAAACCCAACTGCCCTCTTCATCACGAGAATAAAACCCAACTGCCCCTTTCATCACGAGAGTAAAACCCAACTGCTCCCTTCATCACGAGAGTAAAACCCAACTGCCCTCTTCATCACGAGAGTAAAACCCAACTGCCCCCTTCATCACGAGAATAAAACCCAACTGCCCCCTTCATCACGAGAATAAAACACAACTGCCCCCTTCATCACGAGAGTAAAACCCAACTGCCCCCTTCATCACGAGAATAAAACCCAACTGCCCCCTTCATCACGAGAGTAAAACCCAACTGCCCCCTTCATCACGAGAGTAAAACCCAACTGCCCCCTTCATCACGAGACTAAAACCCAACTGCCCCCTTCATCACGAGAGTAAAACCCAACTGCCCCCTTCATCAAGAGAATAAAACCCAACTGCCCCCTTCATCACAAGAGTAAAACCCAACTGCCCCCTTCATCACGAGAATAAAACCCAACTGCCCCCTTCATCACGAGAGTAAATCCCAACTGCCCCATTCATCACGAGAATAAAACCCAACTGCCCCCTTCATCACGAGAGTAAAACCCAACTGCCCCCTTCATCACGAGAGTAAAACCCAACTGCCCCCTTCATCACGAGAGTAAAACCCAACTGCCCCCTTCATCACGAGAATAAAACCCAACTGCCCCCTTCATCACGAGAGTAAAACCCAACTGCCCCCTTCATCACGAGAATAAAACCCAACGGCCCCCTTCATCACGAGAATAAAACCCAACTGCCCCCTTCATCGCGAGAGTAAAACCCAACTGCCCCCTTCATCACGAGAATAAAACCCAACTGCCCCCTTCATCACGAGAGTAAAACCCAACTGCCCCCTTCATCACGAGAATAAAACCCAACTGCCCCCTTCATCACGAGAGTAAAACCCAACTGCCCCCTTCATCACGAGAGTAAAACCCAACTGCCCCCTTCATCACGAGACTAAAACCCAACTGCCCCCTTCATCACGAGAGTAAAACCCAACTGCCCCCTTCATCACGAGAATAAAACCCAACTGCCCCCTTCATCACAAGAGTAAAACCCAACTGCCCCCTTCATCACGAGAATAAAACCCAACTGCCCCCTTCATCACGAGAGTAAAACCCAACTGCCCCATTCATCACAAGAATAAAACCCAACTGCCCCCTTCATCACGAGAGTAAAACCCAACTGCCCCCTTCATCACGAGAATAAAACCCAACTGCCCCCTTCATCACGAGAGTAAAACCCAACTGCCCCCTTCATCACGAGAATAAAACCCAATGGCCCCCTTCATCACGAGAATAAAACCCAACTGCCCCCTTCATCGCGAGAGTAAAACCCAACTGCCCCCTTCATCACGAGAATAAAACCCAACTGCCTCCTTCATCACGATAGTAAAACCCAACTGCCCCCTTCATCACGAGAATAAAACCCAACGGCCCCCGTCATCACTAGAATAAAACCCAACTGCCCCCTTCATCACGAGAGTAAAACCCAACTGCCCCCTTCATCACGTGAGTAAAACTCAATTGCCCCCTTCATCAGGAGAGTAAAACCCAACTGCCCCCTTCATCAGGAGAGTAAAACCCAACTGCCCCCTTCATCAGGAGAGTAAAACTCAATTGCCCCCTTCATCACGAGAATAAGACCCAACTGCCCCCTTCATCACGAGAGTAAAACCCAACAGCCCCCTTCATCACGAGAATAAAACCCAACTGACCATTTCATCACGAAAGTAAAACCCAACTGCCCCCTTCATCACGAGAGTAAAACCCAACTGCCCCCTTCATCACGAGAATAAAACCCAACTGCCCCCTTCATCGCGAGAATAAAACCCAACTGCCCCTTCATCGCGAGAGTTAAACCCAACTGCCCCCTTCATCGCGAGAGTAAAACCCAACTGCCCCCTTCATCACGAGAATAAAACCCAACTGCGCCTTCATCACGAGAGTAAAACCCAACTGCCCCCTTCATCATGAGAATTAAACCCAACTGCCCATTTCATCACGAAAGTAAAACCCAACTGCCCTCTTCATCACGAGAATAAAACCCAACTGCCCCTTTCATCACGAGAGTAAAACCCAACTGCTCCCTTCATCACGAGAGTAAAACCCAACTGCCCTCTTCATCACGAGAGTAAAACCCAACTGCCCCCTTCATCACGAGAATAAAACCCAACTGCCCCCTTCATCACGAGAATAAAACACAACTGCCCCCTTCATCACGAGAGTAAAACCCAACTGCCCCCTTCATCATGAGAATAAAACCCAACTGCCCCCTTCATCACGAGAGTAAAACCCAACTGCCCCCTTCATCATGAGAATAAAACCCAACTGCCCCCTTCATCACGAGAGTAAAACCCAACTGCCCTCTTCATCACGAGAATAAAACCCAACTGCCCCCTTCATCACGAGAGTAAAACCCAACTGCCCCCTTCATCACGAGAGTAAAACCCAACTGCCCCCTTCATCACGACAGTAAAACCCAACTGCCCCCTTCATCACGAGAATAAAACCCAACAGCCCCCTTCATCACGAGAATAAAACCCAACTGCCGTCTTCATCACGAGAGTAAAATCCAACTGCCCCCTTCATCACGAGAGTAAAACCCAACTGCCCCCTTCATCACGAGAGTAAAACCCAACTGCCCCCTTCATCACGAGAATAAAACCCAACGGCCCCCTTCATCACGAGAATAAAACCCAACTGCCCCCTTCATCGCGAGAATAAAACCCAACTGCCCCTTCATCGCGAGAGTAAAACCCAACTGCCCCCTTCATCGCGAGAGTAAAACCCAACTGCCCCCTTCATCACGAGAATAAAACCCAACTGCCCCTTCATCGCGAGAGTAAAACCCAACGGCCCCCTTCATCACGAGAATAAAACCCCACTGCGCCTTCATCACGAGAGTAAAACCCATCTGCCCCCTTCATCATGAGAATTAAACCCAACTGCCCATTTCATCACGAAAGTAAAACCCAACTGCCCTCTTCATCACGAGAATAAAACCCAACTGCCCCCTTCATCACGAGAGTAAAACACAACTGCCCCCTTCATCACGAGAGTAAAACCCAACTGCCCCCTTCATCACGAGAGTAAAACCCAACTGCCCCCTTCATCACGAGAATAAAACCCAACTGCCTCCTTCATCACGAGAATAAAACCCAACTGCCCCCTTCATCACGAGAATAAAACCCAACTGCCCCCTTCATCACGAGAGTAAAACCCAACTGCCCCCTTCATCACGAGAGTAAAACTCAATTGCCCCCTTCATCAGGAGAGTAAAACTCAATTGCCCCCATCATCACAAGAATAAGACCCAACTGCCCCCTTCATCACGAGAGTCAAACCCAACTGCCACCTTCATCACGAGAATAAAACCCAACTGCCCATTTCATCACGAAAGTAAAACCCAACTGCCCTCTTCATCACGAGAATAAAACCCAACTGCCCCTTTCATCACGAGAGTAAAACCCAACTGCTCCCTTCATCACGAGAGTAAAACCCAACTGCCCCCTTCATCACGAGAGTAAAACCCAACTGCCCCCTTCATCACGAGAATAAAACCCAACTGCCCCCTTCATCACGAGAATAAAACCCAACTGCCCCCTTCATCACGAGAGTAAAACCCAACTGCCCCCTTCATCATGAGAATAAAACCCAACTGCCCCCTTCATCACGAGAGTAAAACCCAACTGCCCCCTTCATCATGAGAATAAAACCCAACTGCCCCCTTCATCACGAGAGTAAAACCCAACTGCCCTCTTCATCACGAGAATAAAACCCAACTGCCCCCTTCATCACGAGAGTAAAACCCAACTGCCCCCTTCATCACGAGAGTAAAACCCAACTGCCCCCTTCATCACGACAGTAAAACCCAACTGCCCCCTTCATCACGAGAATAAAACCCAACAGCCCCCTTCATCACGAGAATAAAACCCAACTGCCGTCTTCATCACGAGAGTAAAACCCAACTGCCCCCTTCATCACGAGAGTAAAACCCAACTGCCCCCTTCATCACGAGAATAAAACCCAACGGCCCCCTTCATCACGAGAATAAAATCCAACTGCCCCCTTCATCGCGAGAATAAAACCCAACTGCCCCTTCATCGCGAGAGTAAAACCCAACTGCCCCCTTCATCGCGAGAGTAAAACCCAACTGCCCCCTTCATCACGAGAATAAAACCCAACTGCCCCTTCATCGCGAGAGTAAAACCCAACGGCCCCCTTCATCACGAGAATAAAACCCCACTGCGCCTTCATCACGAGAGTAAAACCCATCTGCCCCCTTCATCATGAGAATTAAACCCAACTGCCCATTTCATCACGAAAGTAAAACCCAACTGCCCTCTTCATCACGAGAATAAAACCCAACTGCCCCCTTCATCACGAGAGTAAAACACAACTGCCCCCTTCATCACGAGAGTAAAACCCAACTGCCCCCTTCATCACGAGAGTAAAACCCAACTGCCCCCTTCATCACGAGAATAAAACCCAACTGCCTCCTTCATCACGAGAATAAAACCCAACTGCCCCCTTCATCACGAGAATAAAACCCAACTGCCCCCTTCATCACGAGAGTAAAACCCAACTGCCCCCTTCATCACGAGAGTAAAACTCAATTGCCCCCTTCATCAGGAGAGTAAAACTCAATTGCCCCCATCATCACAAGAATAAGACCCAACTGCCCCCTTCATCACGAGAGTCAAACCCAACTGCCACCTTCATCACGAGAATAAAACCCAACTGCCCATTTCATCACGAAAGTAAAACCCAACTGCCCCCTTCATCACGAGAGTAAAACCCAACTGCCCCCTTCATCATGAGAATAAAACCCAACTGCCCCCTTCATCACGAGAGTAAAACCCAACTGCCCCCTTCATCACGAGAGTAAAACCCAACTGCCCTCTTCATCACGAGAATAAAACCCAACTGCCCCCTTCATCACGAGAATAAAACCCAACTGCCCCCTTCATCACGAGATTAAAACCCAACTGCCCCCTTCATCACGAGACTAAAACCCAACTGCCCCCTTCGTCACGAGAGTAAAACCCAACTGCCCCCTTCATCACGAGAGTAAAACCCAACTGCCCCCTTCGTCACGAGAATAAAACCCAACTGCCCCCTTCGTTCCGAGAATAAAACCCAACTGCCCCCTTCGTCACGAAAGTAAAACCCAACTGCCCTCTTCGTCACGAGAATAAAACCCAACTGCCCCTTCGTCAGGAGAATAAAACCCAACTGCCCCCTTCATCACGAGAGTAAAACCCAACGGCGCCCTTCATCACGAGAATAAAACCCAACTGCCTCCTTTATCACGAGAGTAAAACCCAACTGCCCCCTTCATCACGAGAATAAAACCCAACGGCCCCCTTCATCACGAGAATAAAACCCAACTGCCCCTTCGTCAGGAGAATAAAACCCAACTGCCCCCTTCATCACGAGAGTAAAACTCAACGGCCCCCTTCATCACGAGAATAAAACCCAACTGCCTCCTTTATCACGAGAGTAAAACCCAACTGCCCCCTTCATCATGAGAATAAAACCCAACTGCCCCTTCATCACGAGAATAAAACCCAACTGCCCCCTTCATCACGAGAGTAAAACCCAACTGCCCCCTTCATCACGAGAGTAAATCCAACTGCCCCCTTCATCACGAGAGTAAAAGCCAACTGCCCCCTTCATCACGAGAGTAAAACCCAACTGCCCCCTTCATCACGAGAATAAAACCCAACTGCCCCCTTCATCACGAGAGTAAAACCCAACTGCCCCCTTCATCACGAGAATAAAACCCAACGGCCCCCTTCATCACGAGAATAAAACCCAACTGCCCCCTTCATCACGAGAGTAAAACCCAACTGCCCCCTTCATCGCGAGAATAAAACCCAACTGCCCCCTTCATCGCGAGAGTAAAACCCAACTGCCCCCTTCATCGCGAGAGTAAAACCCAACTGTCCCCTTCATCGCGAGAGTAAAACCCAACGGCCCCCTTCATCGCGAGAATAAAACCCAACTGCCCCTTCATCGCGAGAGTAAAACCCAACTGCCCCCTTCATCGCGAGAGTAAAACCCAACTGCCCCTTCATCGCGAGAGTAAAACCCAACGGCCCCCTTCATCACGAGAATAAAACCCAACTGCCCCTTCATCATGAGAATTAAACCCAACTGCCCATTTCATCACGAAAGTAAAACACAACTGCCCTCTTCATCACGAGAATAAAACCCAACTGCCTCCTTCATCACGAGACTAAAACCCAACTGCCCCCTTCATCACGAGAATAAAACCCAACAGCCCCCTTCATCACGAGAATAAAACCCAACAGCCCCATTCATCACGAGAGTAAAACCCAACTGCCCCCTTCATCACGAGAGTAAAACCCAACTGCCCCCTTCATCACGAGAATAAAACCCAACTGCCCCCTTCATCACGAGAGTAAAACCCAACTGCCCCCTTCATCACTAGAATAAAACCCAACTGCCCCCTTCATCACGAGAATAAAACCCAACTGCCCCCTTCATCACGAGAGTAAAACCCAACTGCCCCCTTCATCACGAGAGTAAAACCCATCTGCCCCCTTCATCACTAGAATAAAACCCAACTGCCCCCTTCATCACGAGAATAAAACCCAACTGCCTCCTTCATCACGAGAATAAAACCCAACTGCCCCCTTCATCACGAGAATAAAACCCAACTGCCCCCTTCATCACGAGAGTAAAACCCAACTGCCCCCTTCATCACTAGAATAAAACCCAACTGCCCCCTTCATCACGAGAATAAAACCCAACTGCCCCCTTCATCACGAGAGTAAAACCCAACTGCCCCCTTCATCACGAGAGTAAAACCCATCTGCCCCCTTCATCACTAGAATAAAACCCAACTGCCCCCTTCATCACGAGAATAAAACCCAACTGCCTCCTTCATCACGAGAATAAAACCCAACTGCCCCCTTCATCACGAGAATAAAACCCAACTGCCCCCTTCATCACGAGAGTAAAACCCAACTGCCCCCTTCATCACGAGAGTAAAACTCAATTGCCCCCTTCATCAGGAGAGTAAAACTCAATTGCCCCCATCATCACAAGAATAAGACCCAACTGCCCCCTTCATCACGAGAGTCAAACCCAACTGCCACCTTCATCACGAGAATAAAACCCAACTGCCCATTTCATCACGAAAGTAAAACTCAACTGCCCCCTTCATCACGAGAGTAAAACCCAACTGCCCCCTTCATCATGAGAATAAAACCCAACTGCCCCCTTCATCACGAGAGTAAAACCCAACTGCCCCCTTCATCACGAGAGTAAAACCCAACTGCCCTCTTCATCACGAGAATAAAACCCAACTGCCCCCTTCATCACGAGAATAAAACCCAACTGCCCCCTTCATCAAGAGATTAAAACCCAACTGCCCCCTTCATCACGAGACTAAAACCCAACTGCCCCCTTGGTCACGAGAGTAAAACCCAACTGCCCCCTTCATCACGAGAGTAAAACCCAACTGCCCCCTTCGTCACGAGAATAAAACCCAACTGCCCCCTTCGTTCCGAGAATAAAACCCAACTGCCCCCTTCGTCACGAAAGTAAAACCCAACTGCCCTCTTCGTCACGAGAATAAAACCCAACTGCCCCTTCGTCAGGAGAATAAAACCCAACTGCCCCCTTCATCACGAGAGTAAAACCCAACGGCGCCCTTCATCACGAGAATAAAACCCAACTGCCTCCTTTATCACGAGAGTAAAACCCAACTGCCCCCTTCATCACGAGAATAAAACCCAACGGCCCCCTTCATCACGAGAATAAAACCCAACTGCCCCTTCGTCAGGAGAATAAAACCCAACTGCCCCCTTCATCACGAGAGTAAAACTCAACGGCCCCCTTCATCACGAGAATAAAACCCAACTGCCTCCTTTATCACGAGAGTAAAACCCAACTGCCCCCTTCATCATGAGAATAAAACCCAACTGCCCCTTCATCACGAGAATAAAACCCAACTGCCCCCTTCATCACGAGAGTAAAACCCAACTGCCCCCTTCATCACGAGAGTAAATCCAACTGCCCCCTTCATCACGAGAGTAAAAGCCAACTGCCCCCTTCATCACGAGAGTAAAACCCAACTGCCCCCTTCATCACGAGAATAAAACCCAACTGCCCCCTTCATCACGAGAGTAAAACCCAACTGCCCCCTTCATCACGAGAATAAAACCCAACGGCCCCCTTCATCACGAGAATAAAACCCAACTGCCCCCTTCATCACGAGAGTAAAACCCAACTGCCCCCTTCATCGCGAGAATAAAACCGAACTGCCCCCTTCATCACGAGAGTAAAACCCAACTGCCCCCTTCATCGCGAGAATAAAACCCAACTGCCCCCTTCATCGCGAGAGTAAAACCCAACTGCCCCCTTCATCGCGAGAGTAAAACCCAACTGTCCCCTTCATCGCGAGAGTAAAACCCAACGGCCCCCTTCATCGCGAGAATAAAACCCAACTGCCCCTTCATCGCGAGAGTAAAACCCAACTGCCCCCTTCATCGCGAGAGTAAAACCCAACTGCCCCTTCATCGCGAGAGTAAAACCCAACGGCCCCCTTCATCACGAGAATAAAACCCAACTGCCCCTTCATCACGAGAGTAAAACCCAAGTGCCCCCTTCATCATGAGAATTAAACCCAACTGCCCATTTCATCACGAAAGTAAAACACAACTGCCCTCTTCATCACGAGAATAAAACCCAACTGCCTCCTTCATCACGAGACTAAAACCCAACTGCCCCCTTCATCACGAGAATAAAACCCAACAGCCCCCTTCATCACGAGAATAAAACCCAACAGCCCTATTCATCACGAGAGTAAAACCCAACTGCCCCCTTCATCACGAGAGTAAAACCCAACTGCCCCCTTCATCACGAGAATAAAACCCAACTGCCCCCTTCATCACGAGAGTAAAACCCAACTGCCCCCTTCATCACAAGAGTAAAACCCAACTGCCCCCTTCATCACGAGAGTAAAACCCAACTGCCCCCTTCATCACGAGAGTAAAACCCAACTGCCCCCTTCATCACGAGAGTAAAACCCAACTGCCCCCTTCATCACGAGAATAAAACCCAACTGCCCCCTTCATCACGAGAGTAAAACCCAACTGCCCCCTTCATCACGAGAGTAAAACCCAACTGCCCCCTTCATCACGAGAGTAAAACCCATCTGCCCCCTTCATCACTAGAATAAAACCCAACTGCCCCCTTCATCACGAGAATAAAACCCAACTGCCCCCTTCATCACGAGAGTAAAACCCAACTGCCCCCTTCATCACGAGAGTAAAACCCATCTGCCCTCTTCATCACGAGAGTAAAACCCAACTGCCCCCGTCATCACGAGAGTAAAACCCAACTGCCCCCTTCATCACGAGAGTAAAACCCAACTGCCCCCTTCATCATTAGAACAAAACCCAACTGCCCCCTTCATCACGAGAATAAAACCCAACTGCCCCCTTCATCACGAGAATAAAACCCAACTGCCCCCTTCATCACGAGAGTAAAACCCAACTGCCCCCTTCATCACGAGAGTAAAACCCAACTGCCCCCTTCATCACGACAGTAAAACCCAACTGCCCCCTTCATCACGAGAATAAAACCCAACAGCCCCCTTCATCACGAGAATAAAACCCAACTGCCGTCTTCATCACGAGAGTAAAACCCAACTGCCCCCTTCATCACGAGAGTAAAACCCAACTGCCCCCTTCATCACGAGAGTAAAACCCAACTGCCCCCTTCATCACGAGAATAAAACCCAACGGCCCCCTTCATCACGAGAATAAAACCCAACTGCCCCCTTCATCGCGAGAATAAAACCCAACTGCCCCTTCATCGCGAGAGTAAAACCCAACTGCCCCCTTCATCGCGAGAGTAAAACCCAACTGCCCCCTTCATCACGAGAATAAAACCCAACTGCCCCTTCATCGCGAGAGTAAAACCCAACGGCCCCCTTCATCACGAGAATAAAACCCCACTGCCCCTTCATCACGAGAGTAAAACCCATCTGCCCCCTTCATCATGAGAATTAAACCCAACTGCCCATTTCATCACGAAAGTAAAACCCAACTGCCCTCTTCATCACGAGAATAAAACCCAACTGCCCCCTTCATCACGAGAGTAAAACACAACTGCCCCCTTCATCACGAGAGTAAAACCCAACTGCCCCCTTCATCACGAGAGTAAAACCCAACTGCCCCCTTCATCACGAGAATAAAACCCAACTGCCTCCTTCATCACGAGAATAAAACCCAACTGCCCCCTTCATCACGAGAATAAAACCCAACTGCCCCCTTCATCACGAGAGTAAAACCCAACTGCCCCCTTCATCAGGAGAGTAAAACTCAATTGCCCCCTTCATCAGGAGAGTAAAACTCAATTGCCCCCATCATCACAAGAATAAGACCCAACAGCCCCCTTCATCACGAGAGTCAAACCCAACTGCCACCTTCATCACGAGAATAAAACCCAACTGCCCATTTCATCACGAAAGTAAAACCCAACTGCCCCCTTCATCACGAGAATAAAACCCAACTGCCCCCTTCATCACGAGACTAAAACCCAACTGCCGTCTTCATCACGAGAGTAAAACCCAACTGCCCCCTTCATCACGAGAGTAAAACCCAACTGCCCCCTTCATCACGAGAGTAAAACCCAACTGCCCCCTTCATCACGAGAATAAAACCCAACGGCCCCCTTCATCACGAGAATAAAACCCAACTGCCCCCTTCATCGCGAGAATAAAACCCAACTGCCCCTTCATCGCGAGAGTAAAACCCAACTGCCCCCTTCATCGCGAGAGTAAAACCCAACTGCCCCCTTCATCACGAGAATAAAACCCAACTGCCCCTTCATCGCGAGAGTAAAACCCAACGGCCCCCTTCATCACGAGAATAAAACCCCACTGCGCCTTCATCACGAGAGTAAAACCCATCTGCCCCCTTCATCATGAGAATTAAACCCAACTGCCCATTTCATCACGAAAGTAAAACCCAACTGCCCTCTTCATCACGAGAATAAAACCCAACTGCCCCCTTCATCACGAGAGTAAAACACAACTGCCCCCTTCATCACGAGAGTAAAACCCAACTGCCCCCTTCATCACGAGAGTAAAACCCAACTGCCCCCTTCATCACGAGTATAAAACCCAACTGCCTCCTTCATCACGAGAATAAAACCCAACTGCCCCCTTCATCACGAGAATAAAACCCAACTGCCCCCTTCATCACGAGAGTAAAACCCAACTGCCCCCTTCATCACGAGAGTAAAACTCAATTGCCCCATTCATCAGGAGAGTAAAACTCAATTGCCCCCATCATCACAAGAATAAGACCCAACTGCCCCCTTCATCACGAGAGTCAAACCCAACTGCCACCTTCATCACGAGAATAAAACCCAACTGCCCATTTCATCACGAAAGTAAAACCCAACTGCCCCCTTCATCACGAGAATAAAACCCAACTGCCCCCTTCATCACGAGAATAAAACCCAACTGCCCCCTTCATCACGAGATTAAAACCCAACTGCCCCCTTCATCACGAGACTAAAACCCAACTGCCCCCTTCGTCACGAGAGTAAAACCCAACTGCCCCCTTCATCACGAGAGTAAAACCCAACTGCCTCCTTCATCACGAGAATAAAACCCAACTGCCCCCTTCATCACGAGAATAAAACCCAACTGCCCCCTTCATCACGAGATTAAAACCCAACTGCCCCCTTCATCACGAGACTAAAACCCAACTGCCCCCTTCGTCACGAGAGTAAAACCCAACTGCCCCCTTCATCACGAGAATAAAACCCAACTGCCTCCTTCATCACGAGAATAAAACCCAACTGCCCCCTTCATCACGAGAATAAAACCCAACTGCCCCCTTCATCACGAGAGTAAAACCCAACTGCCCCCTTCATCACGAGAGTAAAACTCAATTGCCCCCTTCATCAGGAGAGTAAAACTCAATTGCCCCCATCATCACAAGAATAAGACCCAACTGCCCCCTTCATCACGAGAGTCAAACCCAACTGCCACCTTCATCACGAGAATAAAACCCAACTGCCCATTTCATCACGAAAGTAAAACCCAACTGCCCCCTTCATCACGAGAGTAAAACCCAACTGCCCCCTTCATCATGAGAATAAAACCCAACTGCCCCCTTCATCACGAGAGTAAAACCCAACTGCCCCCTTCATCACGAGAGTAAAACCCAACTGCCCTCTTCATCACGAGAATAAAACCCAACTGCCCCCTTCATCACGAGAATAAAACCCAACTGCCCCCTTCATCACGAGATTAAAACCCAACTGCCCCCTTCATCACGAGACTAAAACCCAACTGCCCCCTTCGTCACGAGAGTAAAACCCAACTGCCCCCTTCATCACGAGAGTAAAACCAAACTGCCCCCTTCGTCACGAGAATAAAACCCAACTGCCCCCTTCGTTCCGAGAATAAAACCCAACTGCCCCCTTCGTCACGAAAGTAAAACCCAACTGCCCTCTTCGTCACGAGAATAAAACCCACCTGCCCCTATCGTCACGAAAGTAACACCCAACTGCCCTCTTCGTCACGAGAATAAAACCCAACTGCCCCTTCGTCAGGAGAATAAAACCCAACTGCCCCCTTCATCACGAGAGTAAAACCCAACGGCGCCCTTCATCACGAGAATAAAACCCAACTGCCTCCTTTATCACGAGAGTAAAACCCAACTGCCCCCTTCATCACGAGAATAAAACCCAACGGCCCCCTTCATCACGAGAATAAAACCCAACTGCCCCTTCGTCAGGAGAATAAAACCCAACTGCCCCCTTCATCACGAGAGTAAAACTCAACGGCCCCCTTCATCACGAGAATAAAACCCAACTGCCTCCTTTATCACGAGAGTAAAACCCAACTGCCCCCTTCATCATGAGAATAAAACCCAACTGCCCCTTCATCACGAGAATAAAACCCAACTGCCCCCTTCATCACGAGAGTAAAACCCAACTGCCCCCTTCATCACGAGAGTAAATCCAACTGCCCCCTTCATCACGAGAGTAAAAGCCAACTGCCCCCTTCATCACGAGAGTAAAACCCAACTGCCCCCTTCATCACGAGAATAAAACCCAACTGCCCCCTTCATCACGAGAGTAAAACCCAACTGCCCCCTTCATCACGAGAATAAAACCCAACGGCCCCCTTCATCACGAGAATAAAACCCAACTGCCCCCTTCATCACGAGAGTAAAACCCAACTGCCCCCTTCATCGCGAGAATAAAACCGAACTGCCCCCTTCATCACGAGAGTAAAACCCAACTGCCCCCTTCATCGCGAGAATAAAACCCAACTGCCCCCTTCATCGCGAGAGTAAAACCCAACTGCCCCCTTCATCGCGAGAGTAAAACCCAACTGTCCCCTTCATCGCGAGAGTAAAACCCAACGGCCCCCTTCATCGCGAGAATAAAACCCAACTGCCCCTTCATCGCGAGAGTAAAACCCAACTGCCCCCTTCATCGCCAGAGTAAAACCCAACTGCCCCTTCATCGCGAAAGTAAAACCCAACGGCCCCCTTCATCACGAGAATAAAACCCAACTGCCCCTTCATCACGAGAGTAAAACCCAAGTGCCCCCTTCATCATGAGAATTAAACCCAACTGCCCATTTCATCACGAAAGTAAAACACAACTGCCCTCTTCATCACGAGAATAAAACCCAACTGCCTCCTTCATCACGAGACTAAAACCCAACTGCCCCCTTCATCACGAGAATAAAACCCAACAGCCCCCTTCATCACGAGAATAAAACCCAACAGCCCTATTCATCACGAGAGTAAAACCCAACTGCCCCCTTCATCACGAGAGTAAAACCCAACTGCCCCCTTCATCACGAGAATAAAACCCAACTGCCCCCTTCATCACGAGAGTAAAACCCAACTGCCCCCTTCATCACTAGAATAAAACCCAACTGCCTCCTTCATCACGAGAATAAAACCCAACTGCCCCCTTCATCACGAGAGTAAAACCCAACTGCCCCCTTCATCACGAGAGTAAAACCCATCTGCCCCCTTCATCACTACAATAAAACCCAACTGCCCCCTTCATCACGAGAATAAAACCCAACTGCCCCCTTCATCACGAGAGTAAAACCCAACTGCCCCCTTCATCACGAGAGTAAAACCCATCTGCCCCCTTCATCACGAGAGTAAAACCCAACTGCCCCCGTCATCACGAGAGTAAAACCCAACTGCCCCCTTCATCACGAGAGTAAAACCCAACTGCCCCCTTCATCATTAGAACAAAACCCAACTGCCCCCTTCATCACGAGAATAAAACCCAACTGCCCCCTTCATCACGAGAGTAAAACCCAACTGCCCCCTTCATCACGAGAGTAAAACCCAACTGCCCCCTTCATCATTAGAACAAAACCCAACTGCCCCCTTCATCACTAGAATAAAACCCAACTGCCCCCTTCATCACGAGAGTAAAACCCATCTGCCCCCTTCATCACGAGAGTAAAACCCAACTGCCCCCTTCATCACGAGAGTAAAACCCAACTGCCCCCTTCATCACGAGAGTAAAACCCATCTGCCCCCTTCATCACTAGAATAAAACCCAACTGCCCCCTTCATCACGAGAATAAAACCCAACTGCCCCCTTCATCACGAGAGTAAAACCCAACTGCCCCCTTCATCACGAGAGTAAAACCCATCTGCCCCCTTCATCACGAGAGTAAAACCCAACTGCCCCCGTCATCACGAGAGTAAAACCCAACTGCCCCCTTCATCACGAGAGTAAAACCCAACTGCCCCCTTCATCATTAGAACAAAACCCAACTGCCCCCTTCATCACGAGAATAAAACCCAACTGCCCCCTTCATCACGAGAATAAAACCCAACTGCCCCCTTCATCACGACAGTAAAACCCAACTGCCCCCTTCATCACGAGAATAAAACCCAACAGCCCCCTTCATCACGAGAATAAAACCCAACTGCCGTCTTCATCACGAGAGTAAAACCCAACTGCCCCCTTCATCACGAGAGTAAAACCCAACTGCCCCCTTCATCACGAGAGTAAAACCCAACTGCCCCCTTCATCACGAGAATAAAACCCAACGGCCCCCTTCATCACGAGAATAAAACCCAACTGCCCCCTTCATCGCGAGAATAAAACCCAACTGCCCCTTCATCGCGAGAGTAAAACCCAACTGCCCCCTTCATCGCGAGAGTAAAACCCAACTGCCCCCTTCATCACGAGAATAAAACCCAACTGCCCCTTCATCGCGAGAGTAAAACCCAACGGCCCCCTTCATCACGAGAATAAAACCCCACTGCGCCTTCATCACGAGAGTAAAACCCATCTGCCCCCTTCATCATGAGAATTAAACCCAACTGCCCATTTCATCACGAAAGTAAAACCCAACTGCCCTCTTCATCACGAGAATAAAACCCAACTGCCCCCTTCATCACGAGAGTAAAACACAACTGCCCCCTTCATCACGAGAGTAAAACCCAACTGCCCCCTTCATCACGAGAGTAAAACCCAACTGCCCCCTTCATCACGAGAATAAAACCCAACTGCCTCCTTCATCACGAGAATAAAACCCAACTGCCCCCTTCATCACGAGAATAAAACCCAACTGCCCCCTTCATCACGAGAGTAAAACCCAACTGCCCCCTTCATCACGAGAGTAAAACTCAATTGCCCCCTTCATCAGGAGAGTAAAACTCAATTGCCCCCATCATCACAAGAATAAGACCCAACTGCCCCCTTCATCACGAGAGTCAAACCCAACTGCCACCTTCATCACGAGAATAAAACCCAACTGCCCATTTCATCACGAAAGTAAAACCCAACTGCCCCCTTCATCACGAGAATAAAACCCAACTGCCCCCTTCATCACGAGAATAAAACCCAACTGCCCCCTTCATCACGAGATTAAAACCCAACTGCCCCCTTCATCACGAGACTAAAACCCAACTGCCCCCTTCGTCACGAGAGTAAAACCCAACTGCCCCCTTCATCACGAGAGTAAAACCCAACTGCCTCCTTCATCACGAGAATAAAACCCAACTGCCCCCTTCATCACGAGAATAAAACCCAACTGCCCCCTTCATCACGAGATTAAAACCCAACTGCCCCCTTCATCACGAGACTAAAACCCAACTGCCCCCTTCGTCACGAGAGTAAAACCCAACTGCCCCCTTCATCACGAGAATAAAACCCAACTGCCTCCTTCATCACGAGAATAAAACCCAACTGCCCCCTTCATCACGAGAATAAAACCCAACTGCCCCCTTCATCACGAGAGTAAAACCCAACTGCCCCCTTCATCACGAGAGTAAAACTCAATTGCCCCCTTCATCAGGAGAGTAAAACTCAATTGCCCCCATCATCACAAGAATAAGACCCAACTGCCCCCTTCATCACGAGAGTCAAACCCAACTGCCACCTTCATCACGAGAATAAAACCCAACTGCCCATTTCATCACGAAAGTAAAACCCAACTGCCCCCTTCATCACGAGAATAAAACCCAACTGCCCCCTTCATCACGAGAATAAAACCCAACTGCCCCCTTCATCACGAGATTAAAACCCAACTGCCCCCTTCATCACGAGACTAAAACCCAACTGCCCCCTTCGTCACGAGAGTAAAACCCAACTGCCCCCTTCGTCACGAGAGTAAAACCCAACTGCCCCCTTCGTCACGAGAATAAAACCCAACTGCCCCCTTCGTTCCGAGAATAAAACCCAACTGCCCCCTTCGTCACGAAAGTAAAACCCAACTGCCCTCTTCGTCACGAGAATAAAACCCACCTGCCCCTATCGTCACGAAAGTAACACCCAACTGCCCTCTTCGTCACGAGAATAAAACCCAACTGCCCCTTCGTCAGGAGAATAAAACCCAACTGCCCCCTTCATCACGAGAGTAAAACCCAACGGCGCCCTTCATCACGAGAATAAAACCCAACTGCCTCCTTTATCACGAGAGTAAAACCCAACTGCCCCCTTCATCACGAGAATAAAACCCAACGGCCCCCTTCATCACGAGAATAAAACCCAACTGCCCCTTCGTCAGGAGAATAAAACCCAACTGCCCCTTCGTCAGGAGAATAAAACCCAACTGCCCCCTTCATCACGAGAATAAAACCCAACGGCCCCCTTCATCACGAGAATAAAACCCAACTGCCCCTTCGTCAGGAGAATAAAACCCAACTGCCCCCTTCATCACGAGAGTAAAACTCAACGGCCCCCTTCATCACGAGAATAAAACCCAACTGCCTCCTTTATCACGAGAGTAAAACCCAACTGCCCCCTTCATCATGAGAATAAAACCCAACTGCACCTTCATCACGAGAATAAAACCCAACTGCCCCCTTCATCACGAGAGTAAAACCCAACTGCCCCCTTCATCACGAGAGTAAATCCAACTGCCCCCTTCATCACGAGAGTAAAAGCCAACTGCCCCCTTCATCACGAGAGTAAAACCCAACTGCCCCCTTCATCACGAGAATAAAACCCAACTGCCCCCTTCATCACGAGAGTAAAACCCAACTGCCCCCTTCATCACGAGAATAAAACCCAACGGCCCCCTTCATCACGAGAATAAAACCCAACTGCCCCCTTCATCACGAGAGTAAAACCCAACTGCCCCCTTCATCGCGAGAATAAAACCGAACTGCCCCCTTCATCACGAGAGTAAAACCCAACTGCCCCCTTCATCGCGAGAATAAAACCCAACTGCCCCCTTCATCGCGAGAGTAAAACCCAACTGCCCCCTTCATCGCGAGAGTAAAACCCAACTGTCCCCTTCATCGCGAGAGTAAAACCCAACGGCCCCCTTCATCGCGAGAATAAAACCCAACTGCCCCTTCATCGCGAGAGTAAAACCCAACTGCCCCCTTCATCGCGAGAGTAAAACCCAACTGCCCCTTCATCGCGAGAGTAAAACCCAACGGCCCCCTTCATCACGAGAATAAAACCCAACTGCCCCTTCATCACGAGAGTAAAACCCAAGTGCCCCCTTCATCATGAGAATTAAACCCAACTGCCCATTTCATCACGAAAGTAAAACACAACTGCCCTCTTCATCACGAGAATAAAACCCAACTGCCTCCTTCATCACGAGACTAAAACCCAACTGCCCCCTTCATCACGAGAATAAAACCCAACAGCCCCCTTCATCACGAGAATAAAACCCAACAGCCCTATTCATCACGAGAGTAAAACCCAACTGCCCCCTTCATCACGAGAGTAAAACCCAACTGCCCCCTTCATCACGAGAATAAAACCCAACTGCCCCCTTCATCACGAGAGTAAAACCCAACTGCCCCCTTCATCACTAGAATAAAACCCAACTGCCCCCTTCATCACGAGAATAAAACCCAACTGCCCCCTTCATCACGAGAGTAAAACCCAACTGCCCCCTTCATCACGAGAGTAAAACCCATCTGCCCCCTTCATCACTAGAATAAAACCCAACTGCCCCCTTCATCACGAGAATAAAACCCAACTGCCCCCTTCATCACGAGAGTAAAACCCAACTGCCCCCTTCATCACGAGAGTAAAACCCATCTGCCCCCTTCATCACGAGAGTAAAACCCAACTGCCCCCGTCATCACGAGAGTAAAACCCAACTGCCCCCTTCATCACGAGAGTAAAACCCAACTGCCCCCTTCATCATTAGAACAAAACCCAACTGCCCCCTTCATCACGAGAATAAAACCCAACTGCCCCCTTCATCACGAGAATAAAACCCAACTGCCCCCTTCATCACGAGAGTAAAACCCAACTGCCCCCTTCATCACGAGAGTAAAACCCACCTGCCCCCTTCATCACGACAGTAAAACCCAACTGCCCCCTTCATCACGAGAATAAAACCCAACAGCCCCCTTCATCACGAGAATAAAACCCAACTGCCGTCTTCATCACGAGAGTAAAACCCAACTGCCCCCTTCATCACGAGAGTAAAACCCAACTGCCCCCTTCATCACGAGAGTAAAACCCAACTGCCCCCTTCATCACGAGAATAAAACCCAACGGCCCCCTTCATCACGAGAATAAAACCCAACTGCCCCTTCATCGCGAGAGTAAAACCCAACTGCCCCCTTCATCGCGAGAGTAAAACCCAACTGCCCCCTTCATCACGAGAATAAAACCCAACTGCCCCTTCATCGCGAGAGTAAAACCCAACGGCCCCCTTCATCACGAGAATAAAACCCCACTGCGCCTTCATCACGAGAGTAAAACCCATCTGCCCCCTTCATCATGAGAATTAAACCCAACTGCCCATTTCATCACGAAAGTAAAACCCAACTGCCCTCTTCATCACGAGAATAAAACCCAACTGCCCCCTTCATCACGAGAGTAAAACACAACTGCCCCCTTCATCACGAGAGTAAAACCCAACTGCCCCCTTCATCATGAGAGAAAAACCCAACTGCCCCCTTCATCACGAGAATAAAACCCAACTGCCTCCTTCATCACGAGAATAAAACCCAACTGCCCCCTTCATCACGAGAATAAAACCCAACTGCCCCCTTCATCACGAGAGTAAAACCCAACAGCCCCCTTCATCACGAGAGTAAAACTCAATTGCCCCCTTCATCAGGAGAGTAAAACTCAATTGCCCCCATCATCACAAGAATAAGACCCAACTGCCCCCTTCATCACGAGAGTCAAACCCAACTGCCACCTTCATCACGAGAATAAAACCCAACTGCCCATTTCATCACGAAAGTAAAACCCAACTGCCCCCTTCATCACGAGAATAAAACCCAACTGCCCCCTTCATCACGAGAATAAAACCCAACTGCCCCCTTCATCACGAGATTAAAACCCAACTGCCCCCTTCATCACGAGACTAAAACCCAACTGCCCCCTTCGTCACGAGAGTAAAACCCAACTGCCCCCTTCATCACGAGAGTAAAACCCAACTGCCCCCTTCGTCACGAGAATAAAACCCAACTGCCCCCTTCGTTCCGAGAATAAAACCCAACTGCCCCCTTCGTCACGAAAGTAAAACCCAACTGCCCTCTTCGTCATGAGAATAAAACCCACCTGCCCCTTTCGTCACGAAAGTAACACCCAACTGCCCTCTTCGTCACGAGAATAAAACCCAACTGCCCCTTCGTCAGGAGAATAAAACCCAACTGCCCCCTTCATCACGAGAGTAAAACCCAACGGCGCCCTTCATCACGAGAATAAAACCCAACTGCCCCCTTTATCACGAGAGTAAAACCCAACTGCCCCCTTCATCACGAGAATAAAACCCAACGGCCCCCTTCATCACGAGAATAAACCCCAACTGCCCCTTCGTCAGGAGAATAAAACCCAACTGCCCCCTTCATCACGAGAGTAAAACTCAACGGCCCCCTTCATCACGAGAATAAAACCCAACTGCCTCCTTTATCACGAGAGTAAAACCCAACTGCCCCCTTCATCATGAGAATAAAACCCAACTGCCCCTTCATCACGAGAATAAAACCCAACTGCCCCCTTCATCACGAGAGTAAAACCCAACTGCCCCCTTCATCACGAGAGTAAAACCCAACTGCCCCCTTCATCACGAGAGTAAAAGCCAACTGCCCCCTTCATCACGAGAGTAAAACCCAACTGCCCCCTTCATCACGAGAATAAAACCCAACTGCCCCCTTCATCACGAGAGTAAAACCCAACTGCCCCCTTCATCACGAGAATAAAACCCAACGGCCCCCTTCATCACGAGAATAAAACCCAACTGCCCCCTTCATCACGAGAGTAAAACCCAACTGCCCCCTTCATCGCGAGAATAAAACCCAACTGCCCCCTTCATCACGAGAGTAAAACCCAACTGCCCCCTTCATCGCGAGAATAAAACCCAACTGCCCCCTTCATCGCGAGAGTAAAACCCAACTGCCCCCTTCATCGCGAGAGTAAAACCCAACTGTCCCCTTCATCGCGGGAGTAAAACCCAACGGCCCCCTTCATCGCGAGAATAAAACCCAAGTGCCCCTTCATCGCGAGAGTAAAACCCAACTGCCCCCTTCATCGCGAGAGTAAAACCCAACTGCCCCTTCATCGCGAGAGTAAAACCCAACGGCCCCCTTCATCACGAGAATAAAACCCAACTGCCCCTTCATCACGAGAGTAAAACCCAAGTGCCCCCTTCATCATGAGAATTAAACCCAACTGCCCATTTCATCACGAAAGTAAAACACAACTGCCCTCTTCATCACGAGAATAAAACCCAACTGCCCCCTTCATCACGAGAGTAAAACCCAACTGCCCCCTTCATCACGAGAGTAAAACCCAACTGCCCCCTTCATCACGAGAGTAAAACCCAACGGCCACCTTCATCACGAGAGTAAAACCCAACTTCCCAGTTCATCACGAGAGTAAAACCCACCTGCCCCCTTCATCACGAGAGTAAAACCCAACTGCCCCCTTCATCACGAGAGTAAAACCCAACTGCCCCCTTCATCACGAGAGTAAAACGAAACTGCCCCCTTCATCACGAGACTAAAACCCAACTGCCCCCTTCATCACGAGAGTAAAACCCAACTGCCCCCTTCATCACGAGAATAAAACCCAACTGCCTCCTTCATCACGAGACTAAAACCCAACTGCCCCCTTCATCACGAGAATAAAACCCAACAGCCCCCTTCATCACGAGAATAAAACCCAACAGCCCTATTCATCACGAGAGTAAAACCCAACTGCCCCCTTCATCACGAGAGTAAAACCCAACTGCCCCCTTCATCACGAGAATAAAACCCAACTGCCCCCTTCATCACGAGAGTAAAACCCAACTGCCCCCTTCATCACTAGAATAAAACCCAACTGCCCCCTTCATCACGAGAATAAAACCCAACTGCCCCCTTCATCACGAGAGTAAAACCCAACTGCCCCCTTCATCACGAGAGTAAAACCCATCTGCCCCCTTCATCACTAGAATAAAACCCAACTGCCCCCTTCATCACGAGAATAAAACCCAACTGCCCCCTTCATCACGAGAGTAAAACCCAACTGCCCCCTTCATCACGAGAGTAAAACCCATCTGCCCCCTTCATCACGAGAGTAAAACCCAACTGCCCCCGTCATCACGAGAGTAAAACCCAACTGCCCCCTTCATCACGAGAGTAAAACCCAACTGCCCCCTTCATCATTAGAACAAAACCCAACTGCCCCCTTCATCACGAGAATAAAACCCAACTGCCCCCTTCATCACGAGAATAAAACCCAACTGCCCCCTTCATCACGAGAATAAAACCCAACTGCCCCCTTCATCACGAGAATAAAACCCAACGGCCCCCTTCATCACGAGAATAAAACCCAACTGCCCCCTTCATCACGAGAGTAAAACCCAACTGCCCCCTTCATCACAAGAGTAAAACCCAACTGCCCCCTTCATCACGAGAGTAAAACCCAACTGCCCCCTTCATCACGAGAATAAAACCCAACGGCCCCCTTCATCACGAGAATAAAACCCAACTGCCCCCTTCATCACGAGAGTAAAACCCAACTGCCCCCTTCATCACGAGAGTAAAACCCAACTGCCCCCTTCATCACGAGAGTAAAACCCAACTGCCCCCTTCATCACGAGAATAAAACCCAACTGCCCCCTTCATCACGAGAATAAAACCCAACTGCCCGCTTCATCACGAGAGTAAAACCCAACTGCCCCGTTCAACACGAGAATAAAACCCAACGGCCCCCTTCATCGCGAGAGTAAAACCCAACTGCCCCCTTCATCACGAGAGTAAAACCCAACTGCCGCCTTCATCACGAGAGTAAAACCCAACGGCCCCCTTCATCACGAGAATAAAACCCAACTGCCCCTTCATCACGAGAGTAAAACCCAACTGCCCCCTTCATCACGAGAATAAAACCCAACTGCCCATTTCATCACGAAAGTAAAACCCTACTGCCCTCTTCATCACGAGAATAAAACCCAACTGCCCCCTTCATCATGAGAGTAAAACCCAACTGCCCCCTTCATTACGAGAGTAAAACCCAACTGCCACCTTCATCACGAGAGTAAAACCCAACTGCCCCCTTCATCACGAGAGTAAACCCAACTGCCCCCGTCATCACGAGAGTAAAACCCAACTGCCCCCTTCATCACGAGAATAAAACCCAACTGCCTCCTTCATCACGAGAGTAAAGCCCAACTGCCCCCTTCATTATGAGAACAAAACCCAACGGCCCCCTTCATCAAGAGAATAAAACCCAACTGCCCCCTTCATCACGAGAGTAAAACCCAACTGCCCCCTTCATCACGAGAATAAAACCCAACTGCCCCCTTCATCACGAGAGTAAAACCCAACTGCCCCCTTCATCACGAGAAAAAAACCCAATGGCCCCCTTCATCACGAGAATAAAACCCAACGGCCCCCTTCATCACGAGAATAAAACCCAACTGCCCCCTTCATCACGAGAGTAAAACCCAACTGCCCCCTTCATCAAGAGAGTAAAACCCAACTGCCCCCTTCATCACGAGAGTAAAACCCAACTGCCCCCTTCATCACGAGAATAAAACCCAACAGCCCCCTTCATCACGAGAATAAAACCCAACTGCCGTCTTCATCACGAGAGTGAAACCCAACTGCCCCCTTCATCACGAGAACAAAAACCAACTGCCCCCTTCATCACGAGAGTAAAACCCAACTGCCCCCTTCATCACGAGAATAAAACCCAACTGCCTCCTTCATCACGAGAGTAAAGCCCAACTGCCCCCTTCATCATGAGAACAAAACCCAACGGCCCCCTTCATCACGAGAATAAAACCCAACTGCCCCCTTCATCACGAGAGTAAAACCCAACTGCCCCCTTCATCACGAGAATAAAACCCAACTGCCCCCTTCATCACGAGAGTAAAACCCAACTGCCCCCTTCATCACGAGAAAAAAACCCAATGGCCCCCTTAATCACAAGAATAAAACCCAACTGCCCCCTTCATCGCGAGAGTAAAACCCAACTGCCCCCTTCATCACGAGAATAAAACCCAACTGCCTCCTTCATCACGATAGTAATACCCAACTGCCCCCTTCATCACGAGAATAAAACCCAACTGCCCCCTTCATCACGAGAGTAAAACCCAACTGCCCCCTTCATCACGTGAGTAAAACTCAATTGCCCCCTTCATCAGGAGAGTAAAACCCAACTGCCCCCTTCATCAGGAGAGTAAAACCCAACTGCCCCCTTCATCAGGAGAGTAAAACTCAATTGCCCCCTTCATCACGAGAATAAGACCCAACTGCCCCCTTCATCACGAGAGTAAAACCCAACTGCCCCAATCATCACGAGAATAAAACCCAACTGCCCATTTCATCACGAAAGTAAAACCCAACTGCCCCCTTCATCACGAGAATAAAACCCAACTGCCCCCTTCATCACGAGAATAAAACCCAACTGCCCCCTTCATCACGAGAGTAAAACCCAACTGCCCCCTTCATCAAGAGAGTAAAACCCAACTGCCCCCTTCATCAAGAGAGTAAAACCCAACTGCCCCCTTCATCACGAGAGTAAAACCCAACTGCCCCCTTCATCACGAGAATAAAACCCAACAGCCCCCTTCATCACGAGAATAAAACCCAACTGCCGTCTTCATCACGAGAGCAAAACCCAACTGCCCCCTTCATCACGAGAATAAAACCCAACTGCCCGCTTCATCACGAGAGTAAAACCCAACTGCCCCCTTCTACACGAGAATAAAACCCAACGGCCCCCTTCATCACGAGAATAAAACCCAACTGCCCCCTTCATCGCGAGAGTAAAACCCAACTGCCCCCTTCATCGCGAGAATAAAACCCAACTGCCCCCTTCATCGCGAGAGTAAAACGCAACTGCCCCCTTCATCACGAGAGTAAAACCCAACTGCCCCCTTCATCGCAAGAGTAAAACCCAACGGCCCCCTTCATCACGAGAATAAAACCCAACTGCCCCTTCATCACGAGAGTAAAACCCAACTGCCCCCTTCATCACGAGAATAAAACCCAACTGCCCCCTTCATCGCGAGAGTAAAACCCAAGTGCCCCCTTCATCGCGAGAATAAAACCCAACTGCCCCCTTCATCGCGAGAGTAAAACCCAACTGCCCCCTTCATCACGAGAGTAAAACCCAACTGCCGCCTTCATCACGAGAGTAAAACCCAACGGCCCCCTTCATCACGAGAATAAAACCCAACTGCCCCTTCATCACGAGAGTAAAACCCAACTGCCCCCTTCATCACGAGAATAAAACCCAACTGCCCATTTCATCACGAAAGTAAAACCCTACTGCCCTCTTCATCACGAGAATAAAACCCAACTGCCCCCTTCATCATGAGAGTAAAACCCAACTGCCCCCTTCATTACGAGAGTAAAACCCAACTGCCACCTTCATCACGAGAGTAAAACCCAACTGCCCCCTTCATCACGAGAGTAAACCCAACTGCCCCCGTCATCACGAGAGTAAAACCCAACTGCCCCCTTCATCACGAGAATAAAACCCAACTGCCTCCTTCATCACGAGAGTAAAGCCCAACTGCCCCCTTCATTATGAGAACAAAACCCAACGGCCCCCTTCATCACGAGAATAAAACCCAACTGCCCCCTTCATCACGAGAGTAAAACCCAACTGCCCCCTTCATCACGAGAATAAAACCCAACCGCCCCCTTCATCACGAGAGTAAAACCCAACTGCCCCCTTCATCACGAGAAAAAAACCCAATGGCCCCCTTCATCACGAGAATAAAACCCAACGGCCCCCTTCATCACGAGAATAAAACCCAACTGCCCCCTTCATCACGAGAGTAAAACCCAACTGCCCCCTTCATCAAGAGAGTAAAACCCAACTGCCCCCTTCATCACGAGAGTAAAACCCAACTGCCCCCTTCATCACGAGAATAAAACCCAACAGCCCCCTTCATCACGAGAATAAAACCCAACTGCCGTCTTCATCACGAGAGTGAAACCCAACTGCCCCCTTCATCACGAGAACAAAAACCAACTGCCCCCTTCATCACGAGAGTAAAACCCAACTGCCCCCTTCATCACGAGAATAAAACCCAACTGCCTCCTTCATCACGAGAGTAAAGCCCAACTGCCCCCTTCATCATGAGAACAAAACCCAACAGCCACCTTCATCACGAGAATAAAACCCAACTGCCCTCTTCATCACGAGAGTAAAACCCAACTGCCCCCTTCATCAGGAGAGTAAAACCCAACTGCCCCCTTCATCAGGAGAGTAAAACCCAACTGCCCCCTTCATCAGGAGAGTAAAACTCAATTGCCCCCTTCATCACGAGAATAAGACCCAACTGCCCCCTTCATCGCGAGAGTAAAACCCAAGTGCCCCCTTCATCGCGAGAATAAAACCCAACTGCCCCCTTCATCACGAGAATAAAACCCAACTGCCCCCTTCATCGCGAGAGTAAAACCCAAGTGCCCCCTTCATCACGAGAATAAGACCCAACTGCCCCCTTCATCGCGAGAGTAAAACCCAAGTGCCCCCTTCATCGCGAGAGTAAAACCCAACTGCCCCCTTCATCACGAGAATAAAACCCAACTGCCCATTTCATCACGAAAGTAAAACCCAACTGCCCCCTTCATCACGAGAATAAAACCCAACTGCCCCCTTCATCACGAGAATAAAACCCAACTGCCCCCTTCATCACGAGAGTAAAACCCAACTGCCCCCTTCATCAAGAGAGTAAAACCCAACTGCCCCCTTCATCGCGAGAGTAAAACCCAACTGCCCCCTTCATCGCGAGAGTAAAATCCAACTGCCCCCTTCATCGCGAGAGTAAAACCCAACTGCCCCCTTCATCGCGAGAGTAAAACCCAACGGCCCCCGTCATCACGAGAATAAAACCCAACTGCCCCTTCATCACGAGAGTAAAACCCAACTGCCCCCTTCATCATGAGAATTAATCCCAACTGCCCAGTTCATCACGAAAGTAAAACCCAACTGCCCTCTTCATCATGAGAATAAAACCCAACTGCCCCCTTCATCACGAGAGTAAAACCCAACTGCCCCCTTCATCACGAGAGTAAAACCCAACTGCCCCCTTCATCACGAGAGTAAAACCCACCTGCCCCCTTCATCACGAGAGTAAAACCCAACTGCCCCCTTCATCACGAGAGTAAAACCCAACTGCCCCCTTCATCACGAGAGTAAAACCAAACTGCCCCCTTCATCACGAGACTAAAACCCAACTGCCCCCTTCATCACGAGACTAAAACCCAACTGCCCCCTTCATCACGAGAATAAAACCCAACTGCCTCCTTCATCACGAGAGTAAAACCCAACTGCCCCCTTCATCACGAGAATAAAACCCAACAGCCCACTTCATCACGAGAATAAAACCCAACTGCCCTCTTCATCACGAGAGTAAAACCCAACTGCCCCATTCATCACGAGAGTAAAACCCAACTGCCGCCTTCATCACGAGAATAAAACCCAACTGCCCCCTTCATCACGAGAGTAAAACCCAACTGCCCCCTTCATCACGAGAGTAAAACCCAACTGCCCCCTTCATCACTAGAATAAAACCCAACTGCCCCCTTCATCACGAGAATAAAACCCAACTGCCCCCTTCATCACGAGAGTAAAACCCAACTGCCCCCTTCATCACGAGAGTAAAACCCAACTGCCCCCTTCATCACGAGAGTAAAACCCAACTGCCCCCGTCATCACGAGAGTAAAACCCAACTGCCCCCGTCATCACGAGAGTAAAACCCAACTGCCCCCTTCATCACGAGAGTAAAACCAAAATGCCCCCTTCATCATTAGAACAAATCCCAACTGCCCCCTTCATCACGAGAATAAAACCCAACTGCCCCCTTCATCACGAGAATAAAACCCAACTGCCCCCTTCATCACGAGAATAAAACCCAACTGCCCCCTTCATCACGAGAATAAAACCCAACGGCCCCCTTCATCACGAGAATAAAACCCAACTGCCCCCTTCATCACGAGAGTAAAACCCAACTGCCCCTTCATCACGAGAGTAAAACACAACTGCCCCCTTCATCACGAGAGTAAAACCCAACTGCTCCCTTCATCACGAGAATAAAACCCAACGGCCCCCTTCATCACGAGAATAAAACCCAACTGCCCCTTCATCACGAGTGTAAAACCCATCTGCCCCCTTCATCACGAGAGTAAAACCCAACTGCCCCCTTCATCACGAGAATAAAACCCAACTGCCCCTTCATCACGAGTGTAAAACCCAACTGCCCCCTTCATCACGAGAGTAAAACCCAACTGCCCCCTTCATCACGAGAGTAAAACCCAACTGCCCCCTTCATCACGAGAATAAAACCCAACTGCCCCCTTCATCACGAGAATAAAACCCAACTGCCCGCTTCATCACGAGAGTAAAACCCAACTGCCCCCTTCAACACGAGAATAAAACCCAACGGCCCCCTTCATCACGAGAATAAAACCCAACTGCCCCCTTCATCGCGAGAGTAAAACCCAACTGCCCCCTTCATCGCGAGAATAAAACCCAACTGCCCCTTCATCGCGAGAGTAAAACGCAACTGCCCCCTTCATCGCGAGAGTAAAACCCAACTGCCCCCTTCATCGCAAGAGTAAAACCCAACGGCCCCCTTCATCACGAGAATAAAACCCAACTGCCCCTTCATCACGAGAGTAAAACCCAACTGCCCCCTTCATCACGAGAATAAAACCGAACTGCCCATTTCATCACGAAAGTAAAACCCTACTGCCCCCTTCATCACGAGAGTAAAACCCAACTGCCCCCTTCATCACGAGAGTAAAACCCAACTGCCTCCTTCATCACGAGAGTAAAACCCAACTGCCCCCTTCATCACGAGAGTAAAACCCTACTGCCCCCTTCATCACGAGAATAAAACCCAACTGCCCCCTTCATCACGAGAGTAAAACCCAACTGCCCCCTTCATCACGAGAGTAAAACCCAACTGCCTCCTTCATCACGAGAGTAAAACCCAACTGCCCCCTTCATCACGTGAGTAAAACTCAATTGCCCCCTTCATCAGGAGAGTAAAACCCAACTGCCCCCTTCATCAGGAGAGTAAAACCCAACTGCCCCCTTCATCAGGAGAGTAAAACTCAATTGCCCCCTTCATCACGAGAATAAGACCCAACTGCCCCCTTCATCACGAGAGTAAAACCCAACTGCCCCCTTCATCACGAGAATAAAACCCAACTGCCCATTTCATCACGAAAGTAAAACCCAACTGCCCCCTTCATCACGAGAATAAAACCCAACTGCCCCCTTCATCACGAGAATAAAACCCAACTGCCCCCTTCATCACGAGTGTAAAACCCAACTGCCCCCTTCATCGCGAGAGTAAAACCCAACTGCCCCCTTCATCGCGAGAGTAAAATCCAACTGCCCCCTTCATCGCGAGAGTAAAACCCAACTGCCCCCTTCATCGCGAGAGTAAAACCCAACGGCCCCCTTCATCACGAGAATAAAACCCAACTGCCCCTTCATCACGAGAGTAAAACCCAACTGCCCCCTTCATCATGAGAATTAATCCCAACTGCCCATTTCATCACGAAAGTAAAACCCAACTGCCCTCTTCATCACGAGAATAAAACCCAACTGCCCCCTTCATCACGAGAGTAAAACCCAACTGCCCCCTTCATCACGAGTGTAAAACCCACCTGCCCCCTTCATCACAAGAGTAAAACCCAACTGCCCCCTTCATCACGAGAGTAAAACCCAACTGCCCCCTTCATCACGAGAATAAAACCCAACTGCCCCTTCATCACGAGAGTAAAACCCAACTGCCCCCTTCATCATGAGAATTAATCCCAACTGCCCATTTCATCACGAAAGTAAAACCCAACTGCCCTCTTCATCACGAGAATAAAACCCAACTGCCCCCTTCATCACGAGAGTAAAACCCAACTGCCCCCTTCATCACGAGTGTAAAACCCACCTGCCCCCTTCATCACAAGAGTAAAACCCAACTGCCCCCTTCATCACGAGAGTAAAACCCAACTGCCCCCTTCATCACCAGAGTAAAACCAAACTGCCCCCTTCATCACGAGACTAAAACCCAACTGCCCCCTTCATCACGAGAGTAAAACCCAACTGCCCCCTTCATCACGAGAATAAAACCCAACTGCCTCCTTCATCACGAGAGTAAAACCCAACCGCCCCCTTCATCACGAGAATAAAACCCAACAGCCCCCTTCATCACGAGAATAAAACCCAACTGCCCTCTTCATCACGAGAGTAAAACCCAACTGCCCCCTTCATCACGAGAGTAAAACCCAACTGTCCCCTTCATCACGAGAATAAAACCCAACTGCCCCCTTCATCACGAGAGTAAAACCCAACTGCCCCCTTCATCACTAGAATAAAACCCAACTGCCCCCTTCATCACGAGAGTAAAACCCAACTGCCCCCTTCATCACGAGAGTAAAACCCAACTGCCCCCTTCATCACGAGAGTAAAACCCATCTGCCCCCTTCATCACGAGAGTAAAACCCAACTGCCCCGTCATCACGAGAGTAAAACCCAACTGCCCCCTTCATCACGAGAGTAAAACCAAACTGCCCCCTTCATCATTAGAACAAAACCCAACTGCCCCCTTCATCACGAGAATAAAACCCAACTGCCCCCTTCATCACGAGAGTAAAACCCAACTGCCCCCTTCATCACGAGAGTAAAACCCAACTGCCCCTTCATCACGAGTGTAAAACCCAACTGCCCCCTTCATCACGAGAGTAAAACCCAACTGCCCCCTTCATCACGAGAGTAAAACCCAACTGACCCCTTCATCACGAGAATAAAACCCAACTGCCCCCTTCATCACGAGAATAAAACCCAACTGCCCCCTTCATCACGAGAATAAAACCCAACTGCCCGCTTCATCACGAGAGTAAAACCCAACTGCCCCCTTCAACACGAGAATAAAACCCAACGGCCCCCTTCATCACGAGAATAAAACCCAACTGCCCCCCTCATCGCGAGAGTAAAACCCAACTGCCCCCTTCATCGCGAGAATAAAACCCAACTGCCCCCTTCATCGCGAGAGTAAAACGCAACTGCCCCCTTCATCGCGAGAGTAAAACCCAACTGCCCCCTTCATCGCAAGAATAAAACCCAACGGCCCCCTTCATCACGAGAATAAAACCCAACTGCCCCTTCATCACGAGAGTAAAACCCAACTGCCCCCTTCATCACGAGAATAAAACCGAACTGCCCATTTCATCACGAAAGTAAAACCCTACTGCCCTCTTCATCGCGAGAATAAAACCCAACTGCCCCCTTCATCACGAGAATAAAACCCAACGGCCCCCTTCATCACGAGAATAAAACCCAACTGCCCCTTCATCACGAGTGTAAAACCCAACTGCCCCCTTCATCACGAGAGTAAAACCCAACTGCCCCCTTCATCACGAGAGTAAAACCCCACTGCCCCCTTCATCACGAGAATAAAACCCAACTGCCCCCTTCATCACGAGAATAAAACCCAACTGCCCGCTTCATCACGAGAGTAAAACCCAACTGCCCCCTTCAACACGAGAATAAAACCCAACGGCCCCCTTCATCACGAGAATAAAACCCAACTGCCCCCTTCATCGCGAGAGTAAAACCCAACTGCCCCCTTCATCGCGAGAATAAAACCCAACTGCCCCCTTCATCGCGAGAGTAAAACCCAACTGCCCCCTTCATCACGAGAGTAAAACCCAACTGCCTCCTTCATCACGAGAGTAAAACCCAACTGCCCCCTTCATCACGTGAGTAAAACTCAATTGCCCCCTTCATCAGGAGAGTAAAACCCAACTGCCCCCTTCATCAGGAGAGTAAAACCCAACTGCCCCCTTCATCAGGAGAGTAAAACTCAATTGCCCCCTTCATCACGAGAATAAGACCCAACTGCCCCCTTCATCACGAGAGTAAAACCCAACTGCCCCCTTCATCACGAGAATAAAACCCAACTGCCCATTTCATCACGAAAGTAAAACCCAACTGCCCCCTTCATCACGAGAATAAAACCCAACTGCCCCCTTCATCACGAGAATAAAACCCAACTGCCCCCTTCATCACGAGAGTAAAACCCAACTGCCCCCTTCATCAAGAGAGTAAAACCCAACTGCCCCCTTCATCGCGAGAATAAAACCCAACTGCCCCCTTCATCACGAGAGTAATACCCAACTGCCCTCTTCATCACGAGAATAAAACCCAACTGCCCCCTTCATCACGAGAGTAAAACCCACCTGCCCCCTTCATCACAAGAGTAAAACCCAACTGCCCCCTTCATCACGAGAGTAAAACCCAACTGCCCCCTTCATCACGAGAGTAAAACCCAACTGCCCCTTCATCACGAGAGTAAAACCCAACTGCCCCCTTCATCACCAGAGTAAAACCAAACTGCCCCCTTCATCACGAGACTAAAACCCAACTGCCCCCTTCATCACGAGAGTAAAACCCAACTGCCCCCTTCATCACGAGAATAAAACCCAACTGCCTCCTTCATCACGAGAGTAAAACCCAACTGCCCCCTTCATCACGAGAATATAACCCAACAGCCCCCTTCATCACGAGAATAAAACCCAACTGCCCTCTTCATCACGAGAGTAAAACCCAACTGCCCCCTTCATCACGAGAGTAAAACCCAACTGTCCCCTTCATCACGAGAATAAAACCCAACTGCCCCCTTCATCACGAGAGTAAAACCCAACTGCCCCCTTCATCACGAGAATAAAACCCAACTGCCCCCTGCATCACGAGAATAAAACCCAACTGCCCCCTTCATCACGAGAATAAAACCCAACTGCCCCCTTCATCACGAGAATAAAACCCAACGGCCCCCTTCATCACGAGAATAAAACCCAACTGCCCCCTTCATCACGAGAGTAAAACCCAACTGCCCCTTCATCACGAGAGTAAAACCCAACTGCCCCCTTCATCACGAGAGTAAAACCCAACTGCCCCCTTCATCACGAGAATAAAACCCAACGGCCCCCTTCATCACGAGAATAAAACCCAACTGCCCCTTCATCACGAGTGTAAAACCCAACTGCCCCCTTCATCACGAGAGTAAAACCCAACTGCCCCCTTCATCACGAGAGTAAAACCCCACTGCCCCCTTCATCACGAGAATAAAACCCAACTGCCCCCTTCATCACGAGAATAAAACCCAACTGCCCGCTTCATCACGAGAGTAAAACCCAACTGCCCCCTTCAACACGAGAATAAAACCCAACGGCCCCCTTCATCACGAGAATAAAACCCAACTGCCCCCTTCATCGCGAGAGTAAAACCCAACTGCCCCCTTCATCGCGAGAATAAAACCCAACTGCCCCCTTCATCGCGAGAGTAAAACGCAACTGCCCCCTTCATCGCGAGAGTAAAACCCAACTGCCCCCTTCATCGCAAGAGTAAAACCCAACGGCCCCCTTCATCACGAGAATAAAACCCAACTGCCCCTTCATCACGAGAGTAAAACCCAACTGCCCCCTTCATCACGAGAATAAAACCGAACTGCCCATTTCATCACGAAAGTAAAACCCTACTGCCCCCTTCATCACGAGAATAAAACCCAACTGCCCCCTTCATCACGAGAGTAAAACCCAACTGCCCCCTTCATCACGAGAGTAAAACCCAACTGCCTCCTTCATCACGAGAGTAAAACCCAACTGCCCCCTTCATCACGAGAGTAAAACCCTACTGCCCCCTTCATCACGAGAATAAAACCCAACTGCCCCCTTCATCACGAGAGTAAAACCCAACTGCCCCCTTCATCACGAGAGTAAAACCCAACTGCCTCCTTCCTCACGTGAGTAAAACTCAATTGCCCCCTTCATCAGGAGAGTAAAACCCAACTGCCCCCTTCATCAGGAGAGTAAAACCCAACTGCCCCCTTCATCAGGAGAGTAAAACTCAATTGCCCCCTTCATCACGAGAATAAGACCCAACTGCCCCCTTCATCACGAGAGTAAAACCCAACTGCCCCCTTCATCACGAGAATAAAACCCAACTGCCCATTTCATCACGAAAGTAAAACCCAACTGCCCCCTTCATCACGAGAATAAAACCCAACTGCCCCCTTCATCACGAGAATAAAACCCAACTGCCCCCTTCATCACGAGAGTAAAACCCAACTGCCCCCTTCATCACGAGAGTAAAACCCAACTGCCCCCTTCATCGCGAGAGTAAAATCCAACTGCCCCCTTCATCACGAGAATAAAACCGAACTGCCCATTTCATCACGAGAATAAAACCCAACTGCCCCTTCATCACGAGAGTAAAACCCAACTGCCCCCTTCATCGCGAGAGTAAAATCCAACTGCCCCCTTCATCACGAGAATAAAACCGAACTGCCCATTTCATCACGAGAATAAAACCCAACTGCCCCTTCATCGCGAGAGTAAAACCCAACTGCCCCCTTCATTGCGAGAGTAAAACCCAACAGCCCCCTTCATCACGAGAATAAAACCCAACTGCCCCTTCATCACGAGAGTAAAACCCAACTGCCCCCTTCATCATGAGAATTAATCCCAACTGCCCATTTCATCACGAAAGTAAAACCCAACTGCCCTCTTCATCACGAGAATAAAACCCAACTGCCCCCTTCATCACGAGAGTAAAACCCAACTGCCCCCTTCATCACGAGAGTAAAACCCAACTGCCCCCTTCATCACGAGTGTAAAACCCACCTGCCCCCTTCATCACAAGAGTAAAACCCAACTGCCCCCTTCATCACGAGAGTAAAACCCAACTGCCCCCTTCATCACCAGAGTAAAACCAAACTGCCCGCTTCATCACGAGACTAAAACCCAACTGCCCCCTTCATCACGAGAGTAAAACCCAACTGCCCCCTTCATCACGAGAATAAAACCCAACTGCCTCCTTCATCACGAGAGTAAAACCCAACTGCCCCCTTCATCACGAGAATAAAACCCAACAGCCCCCTTCATCACGAGAATAAAACCCAACTGCCCTCTTCATCACGAGAGTAAAACCCAACTGCCCCCTTCATCACGAGAGTAAAACCCAACTGTCCCCTTCATCACGAGAATAAAACCCAACTGCCCCCTTCATCACGAGAGTAAAACCCAACTGCCCCCTTCATCACTAGAATAAAACCCAACTGCCCCCTTCATCACGAGAATAAAACCCAACTGCCCCCTTCATCACGAGAGTAAAACCCAACTGCCCCCTTCATCACGAGAGTAAAACCCAACTGCCCCCTTCATCACGAGAGTAAAACCCATCTGCCCCCTTCATCACGAGAGTAAAACCCAACTGCCCCCGTCATCACGAGAGTAAAACCCAACTGCCCCCTTCATCACGAGAGTAAAACCAAACTGCCCCCTTCATCACGAGAGTAAAACCAAACTGCCCCCTTCATCATTAGAACAAAACCCAACTGCCCCCTTCATCACGAGAATAAAACCCAACTGCCCCCTTCATCACGAGAGTAAAACCCAACTGCCCCCTTCATCACGAGAGTAAAACCCAACTGCCCCTTCATCACGAGTGTAAAACCCAACTGCCCCCTTCATCACGAGAGTAAAACCCAACTGCCCCCTTCATCACGAGAGTAAAACCCAACTGACCCCTTCATCACGAGAATAAAACCCAACTGCCCCCTTCATCACGAGAGTAAAACCCAACTGCCCCCTTCAACACGAGAATAAAACCCAACGGCCCCCTTCATCACGAGAATAAAACCCAACTGCCCCCTTCATCGCGAGAGTAAAACCCAACTGCCCCCTTCATCGCGAGAATAAAACCCAACTGCCCCCTTCATCGCGAGAGTAAAACGCAACTGCCCCCTTCATCGCGAGAGTAAAACCCAACTGCCCCCTTCATCGCAAGAGTAAAACCCAACGGCCCCCTTCATCACGAGAATAAAACCCAACTGCCCCTTCATCACGAGAGTAAAACCCAACTGCCCCCTTCATCACGAGAATAAAACCGAACTGCCCATTTCATCACGAAAGTAAAACCCTACTGCCCTCTTCATCACGAGAATAAAACCCAACTGCCCCCTTCATCACGAGAGTAAAACCCAACTGCCCCCTTCATCACGAGAGTAAAACCCAACTGCCTCCTTCATCACGAGAGTAAAACCCAACTGCCCCCGTCATCACGTGAGTAAAACTCAATTGCCCCCTTCATCAGGACAGTAAAACCCAACTGCCCCCTTCATCAGGAGAGTAAAACCCAACTGCCCCCTTCATCAGGAGAGTAAAACTCAATTGCCCCCTTCATCACGAGAATAAGACCCAACTGCCCCCTTCATCACGAGAGTAAAACCCAACTGCCCCCTTCATCACGAGAATAAAACCCAACTGCCCATTTCATCACGAAAGTAAAACCCAACTGCCCCCTTCATCACGAGAATAAAACCCAACTGCCCCCTTCATCACGAGAATAAAACCCAACTGCCCCCTTCATCACGAGAGTAAAACCCAACTGCCCCCTTCATCAAGAGAGTAAAACCCAACTGCCCCCTTCATCGCGAGAGTAAAACCCAACTGCCCCCTTCATCGCGAGAGTAAAATCCAACTGCCCCCTTCATCGCGAGAGTAAAACCCAACTGCCCCCTTCATCGCGAGAGTAAAACCCAACGGCCCCCTTCATCACGAGAATAAAACCCAACTGCCCCTTCATCACGAGAGTAAAAACCAACTGCCCCCTTCATCATGAGAATTAATCCCACCTGCCCATTTCATCACGAAAGTAAAACCCAACTGCCCTCTTCATCACGAGAATAAAACCCAACTGCCCCCTTCATCACGAGAGTAAAACCCAACTGCCCCCTTCATCACGAGAGTAAAACCCAACTGCCCCCTTCATCACGAGAGTAAAACCCACCTGCCCCCTTCATCACAAGAGTAAAACCCAACTGCCCCCTTCATCACGAGAATAAAACCCAACTGCCCGCTTCATCACGAGAGTAAAACCCAACTGCCCCCTTCAACACGAGAATAAAACCCAACGGCCCCCTTCATCACGAGAATAAAACCCAACTGCCCCCTTCATCGCGAGAGTAAAACCCAACTGCCCCCTTCATCGCGAGAATAAAACCCAACTGCCCCCTTCATCGCGAGAGTAAAACGCAACTGCCCCCTTCATCGCGAGAGTAAAACCCAACTGCCCCCTTCATAGCAAGAGTAAAACCCAACGGCCCCCTTCATCACGAGAATAAAACCCAACTGCCCCTTCATCACGAGAGTAAAACCCAACTGCCCCCTTCATCACGAGAATAAAACCGAACTGCCCATTTCATCACGAAAGTAAAACCCTACTGCCCCCTTCATCACGAGAATAAAACCCAACTGCCCCCTTCATCACGAGAGTAAAACCCAACTGCCCCCTTCATCACGAGAGTAAAACCCAACTGCCTCCTTCATCACGAGAGTAAAACCCAACTGCCCCCTTCATCACGAGAGTAAAACCCTACTGCCCCCTTCATCACGAGAATAAAACCCAACTGCCCCCTTCATCACGAGAGTAAAACCCAACTGCCCCCTTCATCACGAGAGTAAAACCCAACTGCCTCCTTCATCACGAGAGTAAAACCCAACTGCCCCCTTCATCACGTGAGTAAAACTCAATTGCCCCCTTCATCAGGAGAGTAAAACCCAACTGCCCCCTTCATCAGGAGAGTAAAACCCAACTGCCCCCTTCATCAGGAGAGTAAAACTCAATTGCCCCCTTCATCACGAGAATAAGACCCAACTGCCCCCTTCATCACGAGAGTAAAACCCAACTGCCCCCTTCATCACGAGAATAAAACCCAACTGCCCATTTCATCACGAAAGTAAAACCCAACTGCCCCCTTCATCACGAGAATAAAACCCAACTGCCCCCTTCATCACGAGAATAAAACCCAACTGCCCCCTTCATCACGAGAGTAAAACCCAACTGCCCCCTTCATCGCGAGAGTAAAACCCAACTGCCCCCTTCATCGCGAGAGTAAAATCCAACTGCCCCCTTCATCGCGAGAGTAAAACCCAACTGCCCCCTTCATCACGAGAGTAAAACCCAACGGCCCCCTTCATCACGAGAATAAAACCCAACTGCCCCTTCATCACGAGAGTAAAACCCAACTGCCCCCTTCATCATGAGAATTAATCCCAACTGCCCATTTCATCACGAAAGTAAAACCCAACTGCCCTCTTCATCACGAGAATAAAACCCAACTGCCCCCTTCATCACGAGAGTAAAACCCAACTGCCCCCTTCATCACGAGAGTAAAACCCAACTGCCCCCTTCATCACGAGAGTAAAACCCAACTGCCCCCTTCATCACGAGAATAAAACCCAACTGCCCCCTTCATCACGAGAATAAAACCCAACTGCCCCCTTCATCACGAGAGTAAAACCCAACTGCCCCCTTCATCATGAGAATAAAACCCAACTGCCCCCTTCATCACGAGAGTAAAACCCAACTGCCCCCTTCATCATGAGAATAAAACCCAACTGCCCCCTTCATCACGAGAGTAAAACCCAACTGCCCTCTTCATCACGAGAATAAAACCCAACTGCCCCCTTCATCACGAGAGTAAAACCCAACTGCCCCCTTCATCACGAGAGTAAAACCCAACTGCCCCCTTCATCACGACAGTAAAACCCAACTGCCCCCTTCATCACGAGAATAAAACCCAACAGCCCCCTTCATCACGAGAATAAAACCCAACTGCCGTCTTCATCACGAGAGTAAAATCCAACTGCCCCCTTCATCACGAGAGTAAAACCCAACTGCCCCCTTCATCACGAGAGTAAAACCCAACTGCCCCCTTCATCACGAGAATAAAACCCAACGGCCCCCTTCATCACGAGAATAAAACCCAACTGCCCCCTTCATCGCGAGAATAAAACCCAACTGCCCCTTCATCGCGAGAGTAAAACCCAACTGCCCCCTTCATCGCGAGAGTAAAACCCAACTGCCCCCTTCATCACGAGAATAAAACCCAACTGCCCCTTCATCGCGAGAGTAAAACCCAACGGCCCCCTTCATCACGAGAATAAAACCCCACTGCGCCTTCATCACGAGAGTAAAACCCATCTGCCCCCTTCATCATGAGAATTAAACCCAACTGCCCATTTCATCACGAAAGTAAAACCCAACTGCCCTCTTCATCACGAGAATAAAACCCAACTGCCCCCTTCATCACGAGAGTAAAACACAACTGCCCCCTTCATCACGAGAGTAAAACCCAACTGCCCCCTTCATCACGAGTGTAAAACCCAACTGCCCCCTTCATCACGAGAATAAAACCCAACTGCCTCCTTCATCACGAGAATAAAACCCAACTGCCCCCTTCATCACGAGAATAAAACCCAACTGCCCCCTTCATCACGAGAGTAAAACCCAACTGCCCCCTTCATCACGAGAGTAAAACTCAATTGCCCCCTTCATCAGGAGAGTAAAACTCAATTGCCCCCATCATCACAAGAATAAGACCCAACTGCCCCCTTCATCACGAGAGTCAAACCCAACTGCCACCTTCATCACGAGAATAAAACCCAACTGCCCATTTCATCACGAAAGTAAAACCCAACTGCCCTCTTCATCACGAGAATAAAACCCAACTGCCCCTTTCATCACGAGAGTAAAACCCAACTGCTCCCTTCATCACGAGAGTAAAACCCAACTGCCCCCTTCATCACGAGAGTAAAACCCAACTGCCCCCTTCATCACGAGAATAAAACCCAACTGCCCCCTTCATCACGAGAATAAAACCCAACTGCCCCCTTCATCACGAGAGTAAAACCCAACTGCCCCCTTCATCATGAGAATAAAACCCAACTGCCCCCTTCATCACGAGAGTAAAACCCAACTGCCCCCTTCATCATGAGAATAAAACCCAACTGCCCCCTTCATCACGAGAGTAAAACCCAACTGCCCTCTTCATCACGAGAATAAAACCCAACTGCCCCCTTCATCACGAGAGTAAAACCCAACTGCCCCCTTCATCACGAGAGTAAAACCCAACTGCCCCCTTCATCACGACAGTAAAACCCAACTGCCCCCTTCATCACGAGAATAAAACCCAACAGCCCCCTTCATCACGAGAATAAAACCCAACTGCCGTCTTCATCACGAGAGTAAAACCCAACTGCCCCCTTCATCACGAGAGTAAAACCCAACTGCCCCCTTCATCACGAGAGTAAAACCCAACTGCCCCCTTCATCACGAGAATAAAACCCAACGGCCCCCTTCATCACGAGAATAAAATCCAACTGCCCCCTTCATCGCGAGAATAAAACCCAACTGCCCCTTCATCGCGAGAGTAAAACCCAACTGCCCCCTTCATCGCGAGAGTAAAACCCAACTGCCCCCTTCATCACGAGAATAAAACCCAACTGCCCCTTCATCGCGAGAGTAAAACCCAACGGCCCCCTTCATCACGAGAATAAAACCCCACTGCGCCTTCATCACGAGAGTAAAACCCATCTGCCCCCTTCATCATGAGAATTAAACCCAACTGCCCATTTCATCACGAAAGTAAAACCCAACTGCCCTCTTCATCACGAGAATAAAACCCAACTGCCCCCTTCATCACGAGAGTAAAACACAACTGCCCCCTTCATCACGAGAGTAAAACCCAACTGCCCCCTTCATCACGAGAGTAAAACCCAACTGCCCCCTTCATCACGAGAATAAAACCCAACTGCCTCCTTCATCACGAGAATAAAACCCAACTGCCCCCTTCATCACGAGAATAAAACCCAACTGCCCCCTTCATCACGAGAGTAAAACCCAACTGCCCCCTTCATCACGAGAGTAAAACTCAATTGCCCCCTTCATCAGGAGAGTAAAACTCAATTGCCCCCATCATCACAAGAATAAGACCCAACTGCCCCCTTCATCACGAGAGTCAAACCCAACTGCCACCTTCATCACGAGAATAAAACCCAACTGCCCATTTCATCACGAAAGTAAAACCCAACTGCCCCCTTCATCACGAGAGTAAAACCCAACTGCCCCCTTCATCATGAGAATAAAACCCAACTGCCCCCTTCATCACGAGAGTAAAACCCAACTGCCCCCTTCATCACGAGAGTAAAACCCAACTGCCCTCTTCATCACGAGAATAAAACCCAACTGCCCCCTTCATCACGAGAATAAAACCCAACTGCCCCCTTCATCACGAGATTAAAACCCAACTGCCCCCTTCATCACGAGACTAAAACCCAACTGCCCCCTTCGTCACGAGAGTAAAACCCAACTGCCCCCTTCATCACGAGAGTAAAACCCAACTGCCCCCTTCGTCACGAGAATAAAACCCAACTGCCCCCTTCGTTCCGAGAATAAAACCCAACTGCCCCCTTCGTCACGAAAGTAAAACCCAACTGCCCTCTTCGTCACGAGAATAAAACCCAACTGCCCCTTCGTCAGGAGAATAAAACCCAACTGCCCCCTTCATCACGAGAGTAAAACCCAACGGCGCCCTTCATCACGAGAATAAAACCCAACTGCCTCCTTTATCACGAGAGTAAAACCCAACTGCCCCCTTCATCACGAGAATAAAACCCAACGGCCCCCTTCATCACGAGAATAAAACCCAACTGCCCCTTCGTCAGGAGAATAAAACCCAACTGCCCCCTTCATCACGAGAGTAAAACTCAACGGCCCCCTTCATCACGAGAATAAAACCCAACTGCCTCCTTTATCACGAGAGTAAAACCCAACTGCCCCCTTCATCATGAGAATAAAACCCAACTGCCCCTTCATCACGAGAATAAAACCCAACTGCCCCCTTCATCACGAGAGTAAAACCCAACTGCCCCCTTCATCACGAGAGTAAATCCAACTGCCCCCTTCATCACGAGAGTAAAAGCCAACTGCCCCCTTCATCACGAGAGTAAAACCCAACTGCCCCCTTCATCACGAGAATAAAACCCAACTGCCCCCTTCATCACGAGAGTAAAACCCAACTGCCCCCTTCATCACGAGAATAAAACCCAACGGCCCCCTTCATCACGAGAATAAAACCCAACTGCCCCCTTCATCACGAGAGTAAAACCCAACTGCCCCCTTCATCGCGAGAATAAAACCCAACTGCCCCCTTCATCGCGAGAGTAAAACCCAACTGCCCCCTTCATCGCGAGAGTAAAACCCAACTGTCCCCTTCATCGCGAGAGTAAAACCCAACGGCCCCCTTCATCGCGAGAATAAAACCCAACTGCCCCTTCATCGCGAGAGTAAAACCCAACTGCCCCCTTCATCGCGAGAGTAAAACCCAACTGCCCCTTCATCGCGAGAGTAAAACCCAACGGCCCCCTTCATCACGAGAATAAAACCCAACTGCCCCTTCATCACGAGAGTAAAACCCAAGTGCCCCCTTCATCATGAGAATTAAACCCAACTGCCCATTTCATCACGAAAGTAAAACACAACTGCCCTCTTCATCACGAGAATAAAACCCAACTGCCTCCTTCATCACGAGACTAAAACCCAACTGCCCCCTTCATCACGAGAATAAAACCCAACAGCCCCCTTCATCACGAGAATAAAACCCAACAGCCCTATTCATCACGAGAGTAAAACCCAACTGCCCCCTTCATCACGAGAGTAAAACCCAACTGCCCCCTTCATCACGAGAATAAAACCCAACTGCCCCCTTCATCACGAGAGTAAAACCCAACTGCCCCCTTCATCACTAGAATAAAACCCAACTGCCCCCTTCATCACGAGAATAAAACCCAACTGCCCCCTTCATCACGAGAGTAAAACCCAACTGCCCCCATCATCACGAGAGTAAAACCCATCTGCCCCCTTCATCACTAGAATAAAACCCAACTGCCCCCTTCATCACGAGAATAAAACCCAACTGCCCCCTTCATCACGAGAGTAAAACCCAACTGCCCCCTTCATCACGAGAGTAAAACCCATCTGCCCTCTTCATCACGAGAGTAAAACCCAACTGCCCCCGTCATCACGAGAGTAAAACCCAACTGCCCCCTTCATCACGAGAGTAAAACCCAACTGCCCCCTTCATCATTAGAACAAAACCCAACTGCCCCCTTCATCACGAGAATAAAACCCAACTGCCCCCTTCATCACGAGAATAAAACCCAACTGCCCCCTTCATCACGAGAGTAAAACCCAACTGCCCCCTTCATCACGAGAGTAAAACCCAACTGCCCCCTTCATCACGACAGTAAAACCCAACTGCCCCCTTCATCACAAGAATAAAACCCAACAGCCCCCTTCATCACGAGAATAAAACCCAACTGCCGTCTTCATCACGAGAGTAAAACCCAACTGCCCCCTTCATCACGAGAATAAAACCCAATGGCCCCCTTCATCACGAGAATAAAACCCAACTGCCCCCTTCATCGCGAGAGTAAAACCCAACTGCCCCCTTCATCACGAGAATAAAACCCAACTGCCTCCTTCATCACGAGAGTAAAACCCAACTGCCCCCTTCATCACGAGAATAAAACCCAACGGCCCCCGTCATCACTAGAATAAAACCCAACTGCCCCCTTCATCACGAGAGTAAAACCCAACTGCCCCCTTCATCACGTGAGTAAAACTCAATTGCCCCCTTCATCAGGAGAGTAAAACCCAACTGCCCCCTTCATCAGGAGAGTAAAACCCAACTGCCCCCTTCATCAGGAGAGTAAAACTCAATTGCCCCCTTCATCACGAGAATAAGACCCAACTGCCCCCTTCATCACGAGAGTAAAACCCAACAGCCCCCTTCATCACGAGAATAAAACCCAACTGACCATTTCATCACGAAAGTAAAACCCAACTGCCCCCTTCATCACGAGAGTAAAACCCAACTGCCCCCTTCATCACGAGAATAAAACCCAACTGCCCCCTTCATCGCGAGAATAAAACCCAACTGCCCCTTCATCGCGAGAGTTAAACCCAACTGCCCCCTTCATCGCGAGAGTAAAACCCAACTGCCCCCTTCATCACGAGAATAAAACCCAACTGCGCCTTCATCACGAGAGTAAAACCCAACTGCCCCCTTCATCATGAGAATTAAACCCAACTGCCCATTTCATCACGAAAGTAAAACCCAACTGCCCTCTTCATCACGAGAATAAAACCCAACTGCCCCTTTCATCACGAGAGTAAAACCCAACTGCTCCCTTCATCACGAGAGTAAAACCCAACTGCCCCCTTCATCACGAGAGTAAAACCCAACTGCCCCCTTCATCACGAGAATAAAACCCAACTGCCCCCTTCATCACGAGAATAAAACCCAACTGCCCCCTTCATCACGAGAGTAAAACCCAACTGCCCCCTTCATCATGAGAATAAAACCCAACTGCCCCCTTCATCACGAGAGTAAAACCCAACTGCCCCCTTCATCATGAGAATAAAACCCAACTGCCCCCTTCATCACGAGAGTAAAACCCAACTGCCCTCTTCATCACGAGAATAAAACCCAACTGCCCCCTTCATCACGAGAGTAAAACCCAACTGCCCCCTTCATCACGAGAGTAAAACCCAACTGCCCCCTTCATCACGACAGTAAAACCCAACTGCCCCCTTCATCACGAGAATAAAACCCAACAGCCCCCTTCATCACGAGAATAAAACCCAACTGCCGTCTTCATCACGAGAGTAAAACCCAACTGCCCCCTTCATCACGAGAGTAAAACCCAACTGCCCCCTTCATCACGAGAGTAAAACCCAACTGCCCCCTTCATCACGAGAATAAAACCCAACGGCCCCCTTCATCACGAGAATAAAACCCAACTGCCCCCTTCATCGCGAGAATAAAACCCAACTGCCCCTTCATCGCGAGAGTAAAACCCAACTGCCCCCTTCATCGCGAGAGTAAAACCCAACTGCCCCCTTCATCACGAGAATAAAACCCAACTGCCCCTTCATCGCGAGAGTAAAACCCAACGGCCCCCTTCATCACGAGAATAAAACCCCACTGCGCCTTCATCACGAGAGTAAAACCCATCTGCCCCCTTCATCATGAGAATTAAACCCAACTGCCCATTTCATCACGAAAGTAAAACCCAACTGCCCTCTTCATCACGAGAATAAAACCCAACTGCCCCCTTCATCACGAGAGTAAAACACAACTGCCCCCTTCATCACGAGAGTAAAACCCAACTGCCCCCTTCATCACGAGAGTAAAACCCAACTGCCCCCTTCATCACGAGAATAAAACCCAACTGCCTCCTTCATCACGAGAATAAAACCCAACTGCCCCCTTCATCACGAGAATAAAACCCAACTGCCCCCTTCATCACGAGAGTAAAACCCAACTGCCCCCTTCATCACGAGAGTAAAACTCAATTGCCCCCTTCATCAGGAGAGTAAAACTCAATTGCCCCCATCATCACAAGAATAAGACCCAACTGCCCCCTTCATCACGAGAGTCAAACCCAACTGCCACCTTCATCACGAGAATAAAACCCAACTGCCCATTTCATCACGAAAGTAAAACCCAACTGCCCCCTTCATCACGAGAGTAAAACCCAACTGCCCCCTTCATCATGAGAATAAAACCCAACTGCCCCCTTCATCACGAGAGTAAAACCCAACTGCCCCCTTCATCACGAGAGTAAAACCCAACTGCCCTCTTCATCACGAGAATAAAACCCAACTGCCCCCTTCATCACGAGAATAAAACCCAACTGCCCCCTTCATCACGAGATTAAAACCCAACTGCCCCCTTCATCACGAGACTAAAACCCAACTGCCCCCTTGGTCACGAGAGTAAAACCCAACTGCCCCCTTCATCACGAGAGTAAAACCCAACTGCCCCCTTCGTCACGAGAATAAAACCCAACTGCCCCCTTCGTTCCGAGAATAAAACCCAACTGCCCCCTTCGTCACGAAAGTAAAACCCAACTGCCCTCTTCGTCACGAGAATAAAACCCAACTGCCCCTTCGTCAGGAGAATAAAACCCAACTGCCCCCTTCATCACGAGAGTAAAACCCAACGGCGCCCTTCATCACGAGAATAAAACCCAACTGCCTCCTTTATCACGAGAGTAAAACCCAACTGCCCCCTTCATCACGAGAATAAAACCCAACGGCCCCCTTCATCACGAGAATAAAACCCAACTGCCCCTTCGTCAGGAGAATAAAACCCAACTGCCCCCTTCATCACGAGAGTAAAACTCAACGGCCCCCTTCATCACGAGAATAAAACCCAACTGCCTCCTTTATCACGAGAGTAAAACCCAACTGCCCCCTTCATCATGAGAATAAAACCCAACTGCCCCTTCATCACGAGAATAAAACCCAACTGCCCCCTTCATCACGAGAGTAAAACCCAACTGCCCCCTTCATCACGAGAGTAAATCCAACTGCCCCCTTCATCACGAGAGTAAAAGCCAACTGCCCCCTTCATCACGAGAGTAAAACCCAACTGCCCCCTTCATCACGAGAATAAAACCCAACTGCCCCCTTCATCACGAGAGTAAAACCCAACTGCCCCCTTCATCACGAGAATAAAACCCAACGGCCCCCTTCATCACGAGAATAAAACCCAACTGCCCCCTTCATCACGAGAGTAAAACCCAACTGCCCCCTTCATCGCGAGAATAAAACCGAACTGCCCCCTTCATCACGAGAGTAAAACCCAACTGCCCCCTTCATCGCGAGAATAAAACCCAACTGCCCCCTTCATCGCGAGAGTAAAACCCAACTGCCCCCTTCATCGCGAGAGTAAAACCCAACTGTCCCCTTCATCGCGAGAGTAAAACCCAACGGCCCCCTTCATCGCGAGAATAAAACCCAACTGCCCCTTCATCGCGAGAGTAAAACCCAACTGCCCCCTTCATCGCGAGAGTAAAACCCAACTGCCCCTTCATCGCGAGAGTAAAACCCAACGGCCCCCTTCATCACGAGAATAAAACCCAACTGCCCCTTCATCACGAGAGTAAAACCCAAGTGCCCCCTTCATCATGAGAATTAAACCCAACTGCCCATTTCATCACGAAAGTAAAACACAACTGCCCTCTTCATCACGAGAATAAAACCCAACTGCCTCCTTCATCACGAGACTAAAACCCAACTGCCCCCTTCATCACGAGAATAAAACCCAACAGCCCCCTTCATCACGAGAATAAAACCCAACAGCCCTATTCATCACGAGAGTAAAACCCAACTGCCCCCTTCATCACGAGAGTAAAACCCAACTGCCCCCTTCATCACGAGAATAAAACCCAACTGCCCCCTTCATCACGAGAGTAAAACCCAACTGCCCCCTTCATCACGAGAGTAAAACCCAACTGCCCCCTTCATCACGAGAGTAAAACCCAACTGCCCCCTTCATCACGAGAGTAAAACCCAACTGCCCCCTTCATCACGAGAGTAAAACCCAACTGCCCCCTTCATCACGAGAATAAAACCCAACTGCCCCCTTCATCACGAGAGTAAAACCCAACTGCCCCCTTCATCACGAGAGTAAAACCCAACTGCCCCCTTCATCACGAGAGTAAAACCCATCTGCCCCCTTCATCACTAGAATAAAACCCAACTGCCCCCTTCATCACGAGAATAAAACCCAACTGCCCCCTTCATCACGAGAGTAAAACCCAACTGCCCCCTTCATCACGAGAGTAAAACCCATCTGCCCTCTTCATCACGAGAGTAAAACCCAACTGCCCCCGTCATCACGAGAGTAAAACCCAACTGCCCCCTTCATCACGAGAGTAAAACCCAACTGCCCCCTTCATCATTAGAACAAAACCCAACTGCCCCCTTCATCACGAGAATAAAACCCAACTGCCCCCTTCATCACGAGAATAAAACCCAACTGCCCCCTTCATCACGAGAGTAAAACCCAACTGCCCCCTTCATCACGAGAGTAAAACCCAACTGCCCCCTTCATCACGACAGTAAAACCCAACTGCCCCCTTCATCACGAGAATAAAACCCAACAGCCCCCTTCATCACGAGAATAAAACCCAACTGCCGTCTTCATCACGAGAGTAAAACCCAACTGCCCCCTTCATCACGAGAGTAAAACCCAACTGCCCCCTTCATCACGAGAGTAAAACCCAACTGCCCCCTTCATCACGAGAATAAAACCCAACGGCCCCCTTCATCACGAGAATAAAACCCAACTGCCCCCTTCATCGCGAGAATAAAACCCAACTGCCCCTTCATCGCGAGAGTAAAACCCAACTGCCCCCTTCATCGCGAGAGTAAAACCCAACTGCCCCCTTCATCACTAGAATAAAACCCAACTGCCCCTTCATCGCGAGAGTAAAACCCAACGGCCCCCTTCATCACGAGAATAAAACCCCACTGCCCCTTCATCACGAGAGTAAAACCCATCTGCCCCCTTCATCATGAGAATTAAACCCAACTGCCCATTTCATCACGAAAGTAAAACCCAACTGCCCTCTTCATCACGAGAATAAAACCCAACTGCCCCCTTCATCACGAGAGTAAAACACAACTGCCCCCTTCATCACGAGAGTAAAACCCAACTGCCCCCTTCATCACGAGAGTAAAACCCAACTGCCCCCTTCATCACGAGAATAAAACCCAACTGCCTCCTTCATCACGAGAATAAAACCCAACTGCCCCCTTCATCACGAGAATAAAACCCAACTGCCCCCTTCATCACGAGAGTAAAACCCAACTGCCCCCTTCATCAGGAGAGTAAAACTCAATTGCCCCCTTCATCAGGAGAGTAAAACTCAATTGCCCCCATCATCACAAGAATAAGACCCAACAGCCCCCTTCATCACGAGAGTCAAACCCAACTGCCACCTTCATCACGAGAATAAAACCCAACTGCCCATTTCATCACGAAAGTAAAACCCAACTGCCCCCTTCATCACGAGAATAAAACCCAACTGCCCCCTTCATCACGAGACTAAAACCCAACTGCCGTCTTCATCACGAGAGTAAAACCCAACTGCCCCCTTCATCACGAGAGTAAAACCCAACTGCCCCCTTCATCACGAGAGTAAAACCCAACTGCCCCCTTCATCACGAGAATAAAACCCAACGGCCCCCTTCATCACGAGAATAAAACCCAACTGCCCCCTTCATCGCGAGAATAAAACCCAACTGCCCCTTCATCGCGAGAGTAAAACCCAACTGCCCCCTTCATCGCGAGAGTAAAACCCAACTGCCCCCTTCATCACGAGAATAAAACCCAACTGCCCCTTCATCGCGAGAGTAAAACCCAACGGCCCCCTTCATCACGAGAATAAAACCCCACTGCGCCTTCATCACGAGAGTAAAACCCATCTGCCCCCTTCATCATGAGAATTAAACCCAACTGCCCATTTCATCACGAAAGTAAAACCCAACTGCCCTCTTCATCACGAGAATAAAACCCAACTGCCCCCTTCATCACGAGAGTAAAACACAACTGCCCCCTTCATCACGAGAGTAAAACCCAACTGCCCCCTTCATCACGAGAGTAAAACCCAACTGCCCCCTTCATCACGAGTATAAAACCCAACTGCCTCCTTCATCACGAGAATAAAACCCAACTGCCCCCTTCATCACGAGAATAAAACCCAACTGCCCCCTTCATCACGAGAGTAAAACCCAACTGCCCCCTTCATCACGAGAGTAAAACTCAATTGCCCCCTTCATCAGGAGAGTAAAACTCAATTGCCCCCATCATCACAAGAATAAGACCCAACTGCCCCCTTCATCACGAGAGTCAAACCCAACTGCCACCTTCATCACGAGAATAAAACCCAACTGCCCATTTCATCACGAAAGTAAAACCCAACTGCCCCCTTCATCACGAGAATAAAACCCAACTGCCCCCTTCATCACGAGAATAAAACCCAACTGCCCCCTTCATCACGAGATTAAAACCCAACTGCCCCCTTCATCACGAGACTAAAACCCAACTGCCCCCTTCGTCACGAGAGTAAAACCCAACTGCCCCCTTCATCACGAGAGTAAAACCCAACTGCCTCCTTCATCACGAGAATAAAACCCAACTGCCCCCTTCATCACGAGAATAAAACCCAACTGCCCCCTTCATCACGAGATTAAAACCCAACTGCCCCCTTCATCACGAGACTAAAACCCAACTGCCCCCTTCGTCACGAGAGTAAAACCCAACTGCCCCCTTCATCACGAGAATAAAACCCAACTGCCTCCTTCATCACGAGAATAAAACCCAACTGCCCCCTTCATCACGAGAATAAAACCCAACTGCCCCCTTCATCACGAGAGTAAAACCCAACTGCCCCCTTCATCACGAGAGTAAAACTCAATTGCCCCCTTCATCAGGAGAGTAAAACTCAATTGCCCCCATCATCACAAGAATAAGACCCAACTGCCCCCTTCATCACGAGAGTCAAACCCAACTGCCACCTTCATCACGAGAATAAAACCCAACTGCCCATTTCATCACGAAAGTAAAACCCAACTGCCCCCTTCATCACGAGAGTAAAACCCAACTGCCCCCTTCATCATGAGAATAAAACCCAACTGCCCCCTTCATCACGAGAGTAAAACCCAACTGCCCCCTTCATCACGAGAGTAAAACCCAACTGCCCTCTTCATCACGAGAATAAAACCCAACTGCCCCCTTCATCACGAGAATAAAACCCAACTGCCCCCTTCATCACGAGATTAAAACCCAACTGCCCCCTTCATCACGAGACTAAAACCCAACTGCCCCCTTCGTCACGAGAGTAAAACCCAACTGCCCCCTTCATCACGAGAGTAAAACCCAACTGCCCCCTTCGTCACGAGAATAAAACCCAACTGCCCCCTTCGTTCCGAGAATAAAACCCAACTGCCCCCTTCGTCACGAAAGTAAAACCCAACTGCCCTCTTCGTCACGAGAATAAAACCCACCTGCCCCTATCGTCACGAAAGTAACACCCAACTGCCCTCTTCGTCACGAGAATAAAACCCAACTGCCCCTTCGTCAGGAGAATAAAACCCAACTGCCCCCTTCATCACGAGAGTAAAACCCAACGGCGCCCTTCATCACGAGAATAAAACCCAACTGCCTCCTTTATCACGAGAGTAAAACCCAACTGCCCCCTTCATCACGAGAATAAAACCCAACGGCCCCCTTCATCACGAGAATAAAACCCAACTGCCCCTTCGTCAGGAGAATAAAACCCAACTGCCCCCTTCATCACGAGAGTAAAACTCAACGGCCCCCTTCATCACGAGAATAAAACCCAACTGCCTCCTTTATCACGAGAGTAAAACCCAACTGCCCCCTTCATCATGAGAATAAAACCCAACTGCCCCTTCATCACGAGAATAAAACCCAACTGCCCCCTTCATCACGAGAGTAAAACCCAACTGCCCCCTTCATCACGAGAGTAAATCCAACTGCCCCCTTCATCATGAGAGTAAAAGCCAACTGCCCCCTTCATCACGAGAGTAAAACCCAACTGCCCCCTTCATCACGAGAATAAAACCCAACTGCCCCCTTCATCACGAGAGTAAAACCCAACTGCCCCCTTCATCACGAGAATAAAACCCAACGGCCCCCTTCATCACGAGAATAAAACCCAACTGCCCCCTTCATCACGAGAGTAAAACCCAACTGCCCCCTTCATCGCGAGAATAAAACCGAACTGCCCCCTTCATCACGAGAGTAAAACCCAACTGCCCCCTTCATCGCGAGAATAAAACCCAACTGCCCCCTTCATCGCGAGAGTAAAACCCAACTGCCCCCTTCATCGCGAGAGTAAAACCCAACTGTCCCCTTCATCGAGAGAGTAAAACCCAACGGCCCCCTTCATCGCGAGAATAAAACCCAACTGCCCCTTCATCGCGAGAGTAAAACCCAACTGCCCCCTTCATCGCCAGAGTAAAACCCAACTGCCCCTTCATCGCGAAAGTAAAACCCAACGGCCCCCTTCATCACGAGAATAAAACCCAACTGCCCCTTCATCACGAGAGTAAAACCCAAGTGCCCCCTTCATCATGAGAATTAAACCCAACTGCCCATTTCATCACGAAAGTAAAACACAACTGCCCTCTTCATCACGAGAATAAAACCCAACTGCCTCCTTCATCACGAGACTAAAACCCAACTGCCCCCTTCATCACGAGAATAAAACCCAACAGCCCCCTTCATCACGAGAATAAAACCCAACAGCCCTATTCATCACGAGAGTAAAACCCAACTGCCCCCTTCATCACGAGAGTAAAACCCAACTGCCCCCTTCATCACGAGAATAAAACCCAACTGCCCCCTTCATCACGAGAGTAAAACCCAACTGCCCCCTTCATCACTAGAATAAAACCCAACTGCCTCCTTCATCACGAGAATAAAACCCAACTGCCCCCTTCATCACGAGAGTAAAACCCAACTGCCCCCTTCATCACGAGAGTAAAACCCATCTGCCCCCTTCATCACTACAATAAAACCCAACTGCCCCCTTCATCACGAGAATAAAACCCAACTGCCCCCTTCATCACGAGAGTAAAACCCAACTGCCCCCTTCATCACGAGAGTAAAACCCATCTGCCCCCTTCATCACGAGAGTAAAACCCAACTGCCCCCGTCATCACGAGAGTAAAACCCAACTGCCCCCTTCATCACGAGAGTAAAACCCAACTGCCCCCTTCATCATTAGAACAAAACCCAACTGCCCCCTTCATCAGGAGAATAAAACCCAACTGCCCCCTTCATCACGAGAGTAAAACCCAACTGCCCCCTTCATCACGAGAGTAAAACCCAACTGCCCCCTTCATCATTAGAAGAAAACCCAACTGCCCCCTTCATCACGAGAATAAAACCCAACTGCCCCCTTCATCACGAGAGTAAAACCCATCTGCCCCCTTCATCACGAGAGTAAAACCCAACTGCCCCCTTCATCACGAGAGTAAAACCCAACTGCCCCCTTCATCACGAGAGTAAAACCCATCTGCCCCCTTCATCACTAGAATAAAACCCAACTGCCCCCTTCATCACGAGAATAAAACCCAACTGCCCCCTTCATCACGAGAGTAAAACCCAACTGCCCCCTTCATCACGAGAGTAAAACCCATCTGCCCCCTTCATCACGAGAGTAAAACCCAACTGCCCCCGTCATCACGAGAGTAAAACCCAACTGCCCCCTTCATCACGAGAGTAAAACCCAACTGCCCCCTTCATCATTAGAACAAAACCCAACTGCCCCCTTCATCACGAGAATAAAACCCAACTGCCCCCTTCATCACGAGAATAAAACCCAACTGCCCCCTTCATCACGACAGTAAAACCCAACTGCCCCCTTCATCACGAGAATAAAACCCAACAGCCCCCTTCATCACGAGAATAAAACCCAACTGCCGTCTTCATCACGAGAGTAAAACCCAACTGCCCCCTTCATCACGAGAGTAAAACCCAACTGCCCCCTTCATCACGAGAGTAAAACCCAACTGCCCCCTTCATCACGAGAATAAAACCCAACGGCCCCCTTCATCACGAGAATAAAACCCAACTGCCCCCTTCATCGCGAGAATAAAACCCAACTGCCCCTTCATCGCGAGAGTAAAACCCAACTGCCCCCTTCATCGCGAGAGTAAAACCCAACTGCCCCCTTCATCACGAGAATAAAACCCAACTGCCCCTTCATCGCGAGAGTAAAACCCAACGGCCCCCTTCATCACGAGAATAAAACCCCACTGCGCCTTCATCACGAGAGTAAAACCCATCTGCCCCCTTCATCATGAGAATTAAACCCAACTGCCCATTTCATCACGAAAGTAAAACCCAACTGCCCTCTTCATCACGAGAATAAAACCCAACTGCCCCCTTCATCACGAGAGTAAAACACAACTGCCCCCTTCATCACGAGAGTAAAACCCAACTGCCCCCTTCATCACGAGAGTAAAACCCAACTGCCCCCTTCATCACGAGAATAAAACCCAACTGCCTCCTTCATCACGAGAATAAAACCCAACTGCCCCCTTCATCACGAGAATAAAACCCAACTGCCCCCTTCATCACGAGAGTAAAACCCAACTGCCCCCTTCATCACGAGAGTAAAACTCAATTGCCCCCTTCATCAGGAGAGTAAAACTCAATTGCCCCCATCATCACAAGAATAAGACCCAACTGCCCCCTTCATCACGAGAGTCAAACCCAACTGCCACCTTCATCACGAGAATAAAACCCAACTGCCCATTTCATCACGAAAGTAAAACCCAACTGCCCCCTTCATCACGAGAATAAAACCCAACTGCCCCCTTCATCACGAGAATAAAACCCAACTGCCCCCTTCATCACGAGATTAAAACCCAACTGCCCCCTTCATCACGAGACTAAAACCCAACTGCCCCCTTCGTCACGAGAGTAAAACCCAACTGCCCCCTTCATCACGAGAGTAAAACCCAACTGCCTCCTTCATCACGAGAATAAAACCCAACTGCCCCCTTCATCACGAGAATAAAACCCAACTGCCCCCTTCATCACGAGATTAAAACCCAACTGCCCCCTTCATCACGAGACTAAAACCCAACTGCCCCCTTCGTCACGAGAGTAAAACCCAACTGCCCCCTTCATCACGAGAATAAAACCCAACTGCCTCCTTCATCACGAGAATAAAACCCAACTGCCCCCTTCATCACGAGAATAAAACCCAACTGCCCCCTTCATCACGAGAGTAAAACCCAACTGCCCCCTTCATCACGAGAGTAAAACTCAATTGCCCCCTTCATCAGGAGAGTAAAACTCAATTGCCCCCATCATCACAAGAATAAGACCCAACTGCCCCCTTCATCACGAGAGTCAAACCCAACTGCCACCTTCATCACGAGAATAAAACCCAACTGCCCATTTCATCACGAAAGTAAAACCCAACTGCCCCCTTCATCACGAGAATAAAACCCAACTGCCCCCTTCATCACGAGAATAAAACCCAACTGCCCCCTTCATCACGAGATTAAAACCCAACTGCCCCCTTCATCACGAGACTAAAACCCAACTGCCCCCTTCGTCACGAGAGTAAAACCCAACTGCCCCCTTCGTCACGAGAGTAAAACCCAACTGCCCCCTTCGTCACGAGAATAAAACCCAACTGCCCCCTTCGTTCCGAGAATAAAACCCAACTGCCCCCTTCGTCACGAAAGTAAAACCCAACTGCCCTCTTCGTCACGAGAATAAAACCCACCTGCCCCTATCGTCACGAAAGTAACACCCAACTGCCCTCTTCGTCACGAGAATAAAACCCAACTGCCCCTTCGTCAGGAGAATAAAACCCAACTGCCCCCTTCATCACGAGAGTAAAACCCAACGGCGCCCTTCATCACGAGAAAAAAAACCCAACTGCCTCCTTTATCACGAGAGTAAAACCCAACTGCCCCCTTCATCACGAGAATAAAACCCAACGGCCCCCTTCATCACGAGAATAAAACCCAACTGCCCCTTCGTCAGGAGAATAAAACCCAACTGCCCCTTCGTCAGGAGAATAAAACCCAACTGCCCCCTTCATCACGAGAATAAAACCCAACGGCCCCCTTCATCACGAGAATAAAACCCAACTGCCCCTTCGTCAGGAGAATAAAACCCAACTGCCCCCTTCATCACGAGAGTAAAACTCAACGGCCCCCTTCATCACGAGAATAAAACCCAACTGCCTCCTTTATCACGAGAGTAAAACCCAACTGCCCCCTTCATCATGAGAATAAAACCCAACTGCACCTTCATCACGAGAATAAAACCCAACTGCCCCCTTCATCACGAGAGTAAAACCCAACTGCCCCCTTCATCACGAGAGTAAATCCAACTGCCCCCTTCATCACGAGAGTAAAAGCCAACTGCCCCCTTCATCACGAGAGTAAAACCCAACTGCCCCCTTCATCACGAGAATAAAACCCAACTGCCCCCTTCATCACGAGAGTAAAACCCAACTGCCCCCTTCATCACGAGAATAAAACCCAACGGCCCCCTTCATCACGAGAATAAAACCCAACTGCCCCCTTCATCACGAGAGTAAAACCCAACTGCCCCCTTCATCGCGAGAATAAAACCGAACTGCCCCCTTCATCACGAGAGTAAAACCCAACTGCCCCCTTCATCGCGAGAATAAAACCCAACTGCCCCCTTCATCGCGAGAGTAAAACCCAACTGCCCCCTTCATCGCGAGAGTAAAACCCAACTGTCCCCTTCATCGCGAGAGTAAAACCCAACGGCCCCCTTCATCGCGAGAATAAAACCCAACTGCCCCTTCATCGCGAGAGTAAAACCCAACTGCCCCCTTCATCGCGAGAGTAAAACCCAACTGCCCCTTCATCGCGAGAGTAAAACCCAACGGCCCCCTTCATCACGAGAATAAAACCCAACTGCCCCTTCATCACGAGAGTAAAACCCAAGTGCCCCCTTCATCATGAGAATTAAACCCAACTGCCCATTTCATCACGAAAGTAAAACACAACTGCCCTCTTCATCACGAGAATAAAACCCAACTGCCTCCTTCATCACGAGACTAAAACCCAACTGCCCCCTTCATCACGAGAATAAAACCCAACAGCCCCCTTCATCACGAGAATAAAACCCAACAGCCCCATTCATCACGAGAGTAAAACCCAACTGCCCCCTTCATCACGAGAGTAAAACCCAACTGCCCCCTTCATCACGAGAATAAAACCCAACTGCCCCCTTCATCACGAGAGTAAAACCCAACTGCCCCCTTCATCACTAGAATAAAACCCAACTGCCCCCTTCATCACGAGAATAAAACCCAACTGCCCCCTTCATCACGAGAGTAAAACCCAACTGCCCCCTTCATCACGAGAGTAAAACCCATCTGCCCCCTTCATCACGAGAGTAAAACCCAACTGCCCCCTTCATCACGAGAGTAAAACCCAACTGCCCCCTTCATCACTAGAATAAAACCCAACTGCCCCCTTCATCACGAGAATAAAACCCAACTGCCCCCTTCATCACTAGAATAAAACCCAACTGCCCCCTTCATCACGAGAATAAAACCCAACTGCCCCCTTCATCACGAGAGTAAAACCCAACTGCCCCCTTCATCACGAGAGTAAAACCCATCTGCCCCCTTCATCACGAGAGTAAAACCCAACTGCCCCCGTCATCACGAGAGTAAAACCCAACTGCCCCCTTCATCACGAGAGTAAAACCCAACTGCCCCCTTCATCATTAGAACAAAACCCAACTGCCCCCTTCATCACGAGAATAAAACCCAACTGCCCCCTTCATCACGAGAATAAAACCCAACTGCCCCCTTCATCACGAGAGTAAAACCCAACTGCCCCCTTCATCACGAGAGTAAAACCCACCTGCCCCCTTCATCACGACAGTAAAACCCAACTGCCCCCTTCATCACGAGAATAAAACCCAACAGCCCCCTTCATCACGAGAATAAAACCCAACTGCCGTCTTCATCACGAGAGTAAAACCCAACTGCCCCCTTCATCACGAGAGTAAAACCCAACTGCCCCCTTCATCACGAGAGTAAAACCCAACTGCCCCCTTCATCACGAGAATAAAACCCAACGGCCCCCTTCATCACGAGAATAAAACCCAACTGCCCCTTCATCGCGAGAGTAAAACCCAACTGCCCCCTTCATCGCGAGAGTAAAACCCAACTGCCCCCTTCATCACGAGAATAAAACCCAACTGCCCCTTCATCGCGAGAGTAAAACCCAACGGCCCCCTTCATCACGAGAATAAAACCCCACTGCGCCTTCATCACGAGAGTAAAACCCATCTGCCCCCTTCATCATGAGAATTAAACGCAACTGCCCATTTCATCACGAAAGTAAAACCCAACTGCCCTCTTCATCACGAGAATAAAACCCAACTGCCCCCTTCATCACGAGAGTAAAACACAACTGCCCCCTTCATCACGAGAGTAAAACCCAACTGCCCCCTTCATCATGAGAGTAAAACCCAACTGCCCCCTTCATCACGAGAATAAAACCCAACTGCCTCCTTCATCACGAGAATAAAACCCAACTGCCCCCTTCATCACGAGAATAAAACCCAACTGCCCCCTTCATCACGAGAGTAAAACCCAACAGCCCCCTTCATCACGAGAGTAAAACTCAATTGCCCCCTTCATCAGGAGAGTAAAACTCAATTGCCCCCATCATCACAAGAATAAGACCCAACTGCCCCCTTCATCACGAGAGTCAAACCCAACTGCCACCTTCATCACGAGAATAAAACCCAACTGCCCATTTCATCACGAAAGTAAAACCCAACTGCCCCCTTCATCACGAGAATAAAACCCAACTGCCCCCTTCATCACGAGAATAAAACCCAACTGCCCCCTTCATCACGAGATTAAAACCCAACTGCCCCCTTCATCACGAGACTAAAACCCAACTGCCCCCTTCGTCACGAGAGTAAAACCCAACTGCCCCCTTCATCACGAGAGTAAAACCCAACTGCCCCCTTCGTCACGAGAATAAAACCCAACTGCCCCCTTCGTTCCGAGAATAAAACCCAACTGCCCCCTTCGTCACGAAAGTAAAACCCAACTGCCCTCTTCGTCACGAGAATAAAACCCACCTGCCCCTTTCGTCACGAAAGTAACACCCAACTGCCCTCTTCGTCACGAGAATAAAACCCAACTGCCCCTTCGTCAGGAGAATAAAACCCAACTGCCCCCTTCATCACGAGAGTAAAACCCAACGGCGCCCTTCATCACGAGAATAAAACCCAACTGCCCCCTTTATCACGAGAGTAAAACCCAACTGCCCCCTTCATCACGAGAATAAAACCCAACGGCCCCCTTCATCACGAGAATAAACCCCAACTGCCCCTTCGTCAGGAGAATAAAACCCAACTGCCCCCTTCATCACGAGAGTAAAACTCAACGGCCCCCTTCATCACGAGAATAAAACCCAACTGCCTCCTTTATCACGAGAGTAAAACCCAACTGCCCCCTTCATCATGAGAATAAAACCCAACTGCCCCTTCATCACGAGAATAAAACCCAACTGCCCCCTTCATCACGAGAGTAAAACCCAACTGCCCCCTTCATCACGAGAGTAAAACCCAACTGCCCCCTTCATCACGAGAGTAAAAGCCAACTGCCCCCTTCATCACGAGAGTAAAACCCAACTGCCCCCTTCATCACGAGAATAAAACCCAACTGCCCCCTTCATCACGAGAGTAAAACCCAACTGCCCCCTTCATCACGAGAATAAAACCCAACGGCCCCCTTCATCACGAGAATAAAACCCAACTGCCCCCTTCATCACGAGAGTAAAACCCAACTGCCCCCTTCATCGCGAGAATAAAACCCAACTGCCCCCTTCATCACGAGAGTAAAACCCAACTGCCCCCTTCATCGCGAGAATAAAACCCAACTGCCCCCTTCATCGCGAGAGTAAAACCCAACTGCCCCCTTCATCGCGAGAGTAAAACCCAACTGTCCCCTTCATCGCGGGAGTAAAACCCAACGGCCCCCTTCATCGCGAGAATAAAACCCAAGTGCCCCTTCATCGCGAGAGTAAAACCCAACTGCCCCCTTCATCGCGAGAGTAAAACCCAACTGCCCCTTCATCGCGAGAGTAAAACCCAACGGCCCCCTTCATCACGAGAATAAAACCCAACTGCCCCTTCATCACGAGAGTAAAACCCAAGTGCCCCCTTCATCATGAGAATTAAACCCAACTGCCCATTTCATCACGAAAGTAAAACACAACTGCCCTCTTCATCACGAGAATAAAACCCAACTGCCCCCTTCATCACGAGAGTAAAACCCAACTGCCCCCTTCATCACGAGAGTAAAACCCAACTGCCCCCTTCATCACGAGAGTAAAACCCAACGGCCACCTTCATCACGAGAGTAAAACCCAACTTCCCAGTTCATCACGAGAGTAAAACCCACCTGCCCCCTTCATCACGAGAGTAAAACCCAACTGCCCCCTTCATCACGAGAGTAAAACCCAACTGCCCCCTTCATCACGAGAGTAAAACGAAACTGCCCCCTTCATCACGAGACTAAAACCCAACTGCCCCCTTCATCACGAGAGTAAAACCCAACTGCCCCCTTCATCACGAGAATAAAACCCAACTGCCTCCTTCATCACGAGACTAAAACCCAACTGCCCCCTTCATCACGAGAATAAAACCCAACAGCCCCCTTCATCACGAGAATAAAACCCAACAGCCCTATTCATCACGAGAGTAAAACCCAACTGCCCCCTTCATCACGAGAGTAAAACCCAACTGCCCCCTTCATCACGAGAATAAAACCCAACTGCCCCCTTCATCACGAGAGTAAAACCCAACTGCCCCCTTCATCACTAGAATAAAACCCAACTGCCCCCTTCATCACGAGAATAAAACCCAACTGCCCCCTTCATCACGAGAGTAAAACCCAACTGCCCCCTTCATCACGAGAGTAAAACCCATCTGCCCCCTTCATCACTAGAATAAAACCCAACTGCCCCCTTCATCACGAGAATAAAACCCAACTGCCCCCTTCATCACGAGAGTAAAACCCAACTGCCCCCTTCATCACGAGAGTAAAACCCATCTGCCCCCTTCATCACGAGAGTAAAACCCAACTGCCCCCGTCATCACGAGAGTAAAACCCAACTGCCCCCTTCATCACGAGAGTAAAACCCAACTGCCCCCTTCATCATTAGAACAAAACCCAACTGCCCCCTTCATCACGAGAATAAAACCCAACTGCCCCCTTCATCACGAGAATAAAACCCAACTGCCCCCTTCATCACGAGAATAAAACCCAACTGCCCCCTTCATCACGAGAATAAAACCCAACGGCCCCCTTCATCACGAGAATAAAACCCAACTGCCCCCTTCATCACGAGAGTAAAACCCAACTGCCCCCTTCATCACAAGAGTAAAACCCAACTGCCCCCTTCATCACGAGAGTAAAACCCAACTGCCCCCTTCATCACGAGAATAAAACCCAACGGCCCCCTTCATCACGAGAATAAAACCCAACTGCCCCCTTCATCACGAGAGTAAAACCCAACTGCCCCCTTCATCACGAGAGTAAAACCCAACTGCCCCCTTCATCACGAGAGTAAAACCCAACTGCCCCCTTCATCACGAGAATAAAACCCAACTGCCCCCTTCATCACGAGAATAAAACCCAACTGCCCGCTTCATCACGAGAGTAAAACCCAACTGCCCCGTTCAACACGAGAATAAAACCCAACGGCCCCCTTCATCGCGAGAGTAAAACCCAACTGCCCCCTTCATCACGAGAGTAAAACCCAACTGCCGCCTTCATCACGAGAGTAAAACCCAACGGCCCCCTTCATCACGAGAATAAAACCCAACTGCCCCTTCATCACGAGAGTAAAACCCAACTGCCCCCTTCATCACGAGAATAAAACCCAACTGCCCATTTCATCACGAAAGTAAAACCCTACTGCCCTCTTCATCACGAGAATAAAACCCAACTGCCCCCTTCATCATGAGAGTAAAACCCAACTGCCCCCTTCATTACGAGAGTAAAACCCAACTGCCACCTTCATCACGAGAGTAAAACCCAACTGCCCCCTTCATCACGAGAGTAAACCCAACTGCCCCCGTCATCACGAGAGTAAAACCCAACTGCCCCCTTCATCACGAGAATAAAACCCAACTGCCTCCTTCATCACGAGAGTAAAGCCCAACTGCCCCCTTCATTATGAGAACAAAACCCAACGGCCCCCTTCATCAAGAGAATAAAACCCAACTGCCCCCTTCATCACGAGAGTAAAACCCAACTGCCCCCTTCATCACGAGAATAAAACCCAACTGCCCCCTTCATCACGAGAGTAAAACCCAACTGCCCCCTTCATCACGAGAAAAAAACCCAATGGCCCCCTTCATCACGAGAATAAAACCCAACGGCCCCCTTCATCACGAGAATAAAACCCAACTGCCCCCTTCATCACGAGAGTAAAACCCAACTGCCCCCTACATCAAGAGAGTAAAACCCAACTGCCCCCTTCATCACGAGAGTAAAACCCAACTGCCCCCTTCATCACGAGAATAAAACCCAACAGCCCCCTTCATCACGAGAATAAAACCCAACTGCCGTCTTCATCACGAGAGTGAAACCCAACTGCCCCCTTCATCACGAGAACAAAAACCAACTGCCCCCTTCATCACGAGAGTAAAACCCAACTGCCCCCTTCATCACGAGAATAAAACCCAACTGCCTCCTTCATCACGAGAGTAAAACCCAACTGCCCCCTTCATCACGAGAATAAAACCCAACTGCCTCCTTCATCACGAGAGTAAAGCCCAACTGCCCCCTTCATCATGAGAACAAAACCCAACGGCCCCCTTCATCACGAGAATAAAACCCAACTGCCCCCTTCATCACGAGAGTAAAACCCAACTGCCCCCTTCATCACGAGAATAAAACCCAACTGCCCCCTTCATCACGAGAGTAAAACCCAACTGCCCCCTTCATCACGAGAAAAAAACCCAATGGCCCCCTTAATCACAAGAATAAAACCCAACTGCCCCCTTCATCGCGAGAGTAAAACCCAACTGCCCCCTTCATCACGAGAATAAAACCCAACTGCCTCCTTCATCACGATAGTAAAACCCAACTGCCCCCTTCATCACGAGAATAAAACCCAACTGCCCCCTTCATCACGAGAGTAAAACCCAACTGCCCCCTTCATCACGTGAGTAAAACTCAATTGCCCCCTTCATCAGGAGAGTAAAACCCAACTGCCCCCTTCATCAGGAGAGTAAAACCCAACTGCCCCCTTCATCAGGAGAGTAAAACTCAATTGCCCCCTTCATCACGAGAATAAGACCCAACTGCCCCCTTCATCACGAGAGTAAAACCCAACTGCCCCAATCATCACGAGAATAAAACCCAACTGCCCATTTCATCACGAAAGTAAAACCCAACTGCCCCCTTCATCACGAGAATAAAACCCAACTGCCCCCTTCATCACGAGAATAAAACCCAACTGCCCCCTTCATCACGAGAGTAAAACCCAACTGCCCCCTTCATCAAGAGAGTAAAACCCAACTGCCCCCTTCATCAAGAGAGTAAAACCCAACTGCCCCCTTCATCACGAGAGTAAAACCCAACTGCCCCCTTCATCACGAGAATAAAACCCAACAGCCCCCTTCATCACGAAAATAAAACCCAACTGCCGTCTTCATCACGAGAGCAAAACCCAACTGCCCCCTTCATCACGAGAATAAAACCCAACTGCCCGCTTCATCACGAGAGTAAAACCCAACTGCCCCCTTCTACACGAGAATAAAACCCAACGGCCCCCTTCATCACGAGAATAAAACCCAACTGCCCCCTTCATCGCGAGAGTAAAACCCAACTGCCCCCTTCATCGCGAGAATAAAACCCAACTGCCCCCTTCATCGCGAGAGTAAAACGCAACTGCCCCCTTCATCGCGAGAGTAAAACCCAACTGCCCCCTTCATCGCAAGAGTAAAACCCAACGGCCCCCTTCATCACGAGAATAAAACCCAACTGCCCCTTCATCACGAGAGTAAAACCCAACTGCCCCCTTCATCACGAGAATAAAACCCAACTGCCCCCTTCATCGCGAGAGTAAAACCCAAGTGCCCCCTTCATCGCGAGAATAAAACCCAACTGCCCCCTTCATCGCGAGAGTAAAACCCAACTGCCCCCTTCATCACGAGAGTAAAACCCAACTGCCGCCTTCATCACGAGAGTAAAACCCAACGGCCCCCTTCATCACGAGAATAAAACCCAACTGCCCCTTCATCACGAGAGTAAAACCCAACTGCCCCCTTCATCACGAGAATAAAACCCAACTGCCCATTTCATCACGAAAGTAAAACCCTACTGCCCTCTTCATCACGAGAATAAAACCCAACTGCCCCCTTCATCATGAGAGTAAAACCCAACTGCCCCCTTCATTACGAGAGTAAAACCCAACTGCCACCTTCATCACGAGAGTAAAACCCAACTGCCCCCTTCATCACGAGAGTAAACCCAACTGCCCCCGTCATCACGAGAGTAAAACCCAACTGCCCCCTTCATCACGAGAATAAAACCCAACTGCCTCCTTCATCACGAGAGTAAAGCCCAACTGCCCCCTTCATTATGAGAACAAAACCCAACGGCCCCCTTCATCACGAGAATAAAACCCAACTGCCCCCTTCATCACGAGAGTAAAACCCAACTGCCCCCTTCATCACGAGAATAAAACCCAACTGCCCCCTTCATCACGAGAGTAAAACCCAACTGCCCCCTTCATCACGAGAAAAAAACCCAATGGCCCCCTTCATCACGAGAATAAAACCCAACGGCCCCCTTCATCACGAGAATAAAACCCAACTGCCCCCTTCATCACGAGAGTAAAACCCAACTGCCCCCTTCATCAAGAGAGTAAAACCCAACTGCCCCCTTCATCACGAGAGTAAAACCCAACTGCCCCCTTCATCACGAGAATAAAACCCAACAGCCCCCTTCATCACGAGAATAAAACCCAACTGCCGTCTTCATCACGAGAGTGAAACCCAACTGCCCCCTTCATCACGAGAACAAAAACCAACTGCCCCCTTCATCACGAGAGTAAAACCCAACTGCCCCCTTCATCACGAGAATAAAACCCAACTGCCTCCTTCATCACGAGAGTAAAGCCCAACTGCCCCCTTCATCATGAGAACAAAACCCAACAGCCACCTTCATCACGAGAATAAAACCCAACTGCCCTCTTCATCACGAGAGTAAAACCCAACTGCCCCCTTCATCAGGAGAGTAAAACCCAACTGCCCCCTTCATCAGGAGAGTAAAACCCAACTGCCCCCTTCATCAGGAGAGTAAAACCCAACTGCCCCCTTCATCAGGAGAGTAAAACTCAATTGCCCCCTTCATCACGAGAATAAGACCCAACTGCCCCCTTCATCGCGAGAGTAAAACCCAAGTGCCCCCTTCATCGCGAGAATAAAACCCAACTGCCCCCTTCATCACGAGAATAAAACCCAACTGCCCCCTTCATCGCGATAGTAAAACCCAAGTGCCCCCTTCATCACGAGAATAAGACCCAACTGCCCCCTTCATCGCGAGAGTAAAACCCAAGTGCCCCCTTCATCGCGAGAGTAAAACCCAACTGCCCCCTTCATCACGAGAATAAAACCCAACTGCCCATTTCATCACGAAAGTAAAACCCAACTGCCCCCTTCATCACGAGAATAAAACCCAACTGCCCCCTTCATCACGAGAATAAAACCCAACTGCCCCCTTCATCACGAGAGTAAAACCCAACTGCCCCCTTCATCAAGAGAGTAAAACCCAACTGCCCCCTTCATCGCGAGAGTAAAACCCAACTGCCCCCTTCATCGCGAGAGTAAAATCCAACTGCCCCCTTCATCGCGAGAGTAAAACCCAACTGCCCCCTTCATCGCGAGAGTAAAACCCAACGGCCCCCGTCATCACGAGAATAAAACCCAACTGCCCCTTCATCACGAGAGTAAAACCCAACTGCCCCCTTCATCATGAGAATTAATCCCAACTGCCCAGTTCATCACGAAAGTAAAACCCAACTGCCCTCTTCATCATGAGAATAAAACCCAACTGCCCCCTTCATCACGAGAGTAAAACCCAACTGCCCCCTTCATCACGAGAGTAAAACCCAACTGCCCCCTTCATCACGAGAGTAAAACCCACCTGCCCCCTTCATCACGAGAGTAAAACCCAACTGCCCCCTTCATCACGAGAGTAAAACCCAACTGCCCCCTTCATCACGAGAGTAAAACCAAACTGCCCCCTTCATCACGAGACTAAAACCCAACTGCCCCCTTCATCACGAGACTAAAACCCAACTGCCCCCTTCATCACGAGAATAAAACCCAACTGCCTCCTTCATCACGAGAGTAAAACCCAACTGCCCCCTTCATCACGAGAATAAAACCCAACAGCCCACTTCATCACGAGAATAAAACCCAACTGCCCTCTTCATCACGAGAGTAAAACCCAACTGCCCCATTCATCACGAGAGTAAAACCCAACTGCCCCCTTCATCACGAGAATAAAACCCAACTGCCCCCTTCATCACGAGAGTAAAACCCAACTGCCCCCTTCATCACGAGAGTAAAACCCAACTGCCCCCTTCATCACTAGAATAAAACCCAACTGCCCCCTTCATCACGAGAATAAAACCCAACTGCCCCCTTCATCACGAGAGTAAAACCCAACTGCCCCCTTCATCACGAGAGTAAAACCCAACTGCCCCCTTCATCACGAGAGTAAAACCCAACTGCCCCCGTCATCACGAGAGTAAAACCCAACTGCCCCCGTCATCACGAGAGTAAAACCCAACTGCCCCCTTCATCACGAGAGTAAAACCAAAATGCCCCCTTCATCATTAGAACAAATCCCAACTGCCCCCTTCATCACGAGAATAAAACCCAACTGCCCCCTTCATCACGAGAATAAAACCCAACTGCCCCCTTCATCACGAGAATAAAACCCAACTGCCCCCTTCATCACGAGAATAAAACCCAACGGCCCCCTTCATCACGAGAATAAAACCCAACTGCCCCCTTCATCACGAGAGTAAAACCCAACTGCCCCTTCATCACGAGAGTAAAACACAACTGCCCCCTTCATCACGAGAGTAAAACCCAACTGCTCCCTTCATCACGAGAATAAAACCCAACGGCCCCCTTCATCACGAGAATAAAACCCAACTGCCCCTTCATCACGAGTGTAAAACCCATCTGCCCCCTTCATCACGAGAGTAAAACCCAACTGCCCCCTTCATCACGAGAATAAAACCCAACTGCCCCTTCATCACGAGTGTAAAACCCAACTGCCCCCTTCATCACGAGAGTAAAACCCAACTGCCCCCTTCATCACGAGAGTAAAACCCAACTGCCCCCTTCATCACGAGAATAAAACCCAACTGCCCCCTTCATCACGAGAATAAAACCCAACTGCCCGCTTCATCACGAGAGTAAAACCCAACTGCCCCCTTCAACACGAGAATAAAACCCAACGGCCCCCTTCATCACGAGAATAAAACCCAACTGCCCCCTTCATCGCGAGAGTAAAACCCAACTGCCCCCTTCATCGCGAGAATAAAACCCAACTGCCCCTTCATCGCGAGAGTAAAACGCAACTGCCCCCTTCATCGCGAGAGTAAAACCCAACTGCCCCCTTCATCGCAAGAGTAAAACCCAACGGCCCCCTTCATCACGAGAATAAAACCCAACTGCCCCTTCATCACGAGAGTAAAACCCAACTGCCCCCTTCATCACGAGAATAAAACCGAACTGCCCATTTCATCACGAAAGTAAAACCCTACTGCCCCCTTCATCACGAGAGTAAAACCCAACTGCCCCCTTCATCACGAGAGTAAAACCCAACTGCCTCCTTCATCACGAGAGTAAAACCCAACTGCCCCCTTCATCACGAGAGTAAAACCCTACTGCCCCCTTCATCACGAGAATAAAACCCAACTGCCCCCTTCATCACGAGAGTAAAACCCAACTGCCCCCTTCATCACGAGAGTAAAACCCAACTGCCTCCTTCATCACGAGAGTAAAACCCAACTGCCCCCTTCATCACGTGAGTAAAACTCAATTGCCCCCTTCATCAGGAGAGTAAAACCCAACTGCCCCCTTCATCAGGAGAGTAAAACCCAACTGCCCCCTTCATCAGGAGAGTAAAACTCAATTGCCCCCTTCATCACGAGAATAAGACCCAACTGCCCCCTTCATCACGAGAGTAAAACCCAACTGCCCCCTTCATCACGAGAATAAAACCCAACTGCCCATTTCATCACGAAAGTAAAACCCAACTGCCCCCTTCATCACGAGAATAAAACCCAACTGCCCCCTTCATCACGAGAATAAAACCCAACTGCCCCCTTCATCACGAGTGTAAAACCCAACTGCCCCCTTCATCGCGAGAGTAAAACCCAACTGCCCCCTTCATCGCGAGAGTAAAATCCAACTGCCCCCTTCATCGCGAGAGTAAAACCCAACTGCCCCCTTCATCGCGAGAGTAAAACCCAACGGCCCCCTTCATCACGAGAATAAAACCCAACTGCCCCTTCATCACGAGAGTAAAACCCAACTGCCCCCTTCATCATGAGAATTAATCCCAACTGCCCATTTCATCACGAAAGTAAAACCCAACTGCCCTCTTCATCACGAGAATAAAACCCAACTGCCCCCTTCATCACGAGAGTAAAACCCAACTGCCCCCTTCATCACGAGTGTAAAACCCACCTGCCCCCTTCATCACAAGAGTAAAACCCAACTGCCCCCTTCATCACGAGAGTAAAACCCAACTGCCCCCTTCATCACGAGAATAAAACCCAACTGCCCCTTCATCACGAGAGTAAAACCCAACTGCCCCCTTCATCATGAGAATTAATCCCAACTGCCCATTTCATCACGAAAGTAAAACCCAACTGCCCTCTTCATCACGAGAATAAAACCCAACTGCCCCCTTCATCACGAGAGTAAAACCCAACTGCCCCCTTCATCACGAGTGTAAAACCCACCTGCCCCCTTCATCACAAGAGTAAAACCCAACTGCCCCCTTCATCACGAGAGTAAAACCCAACTGCCCCCTTCATCACCAGAGTAAAACCAAACTGCCCCCTTCATCACGAGACTAAAACCCAACTGCCCCCTTCATCACGAGAGTAAAACCCAACTGCCCCCTTCATCACGAGAATAAAACCCAACTGCCTCCTTCATCACGAGAGTAAAACCCAACCGCCCCCTTCATCACGAGAATAAAACCCAACAGCCCCCTTCATCACGAGAATAAAACCCAACTGCCCTCTTCATCACGAGAGTAAAACCCAACTGCCCCCTTCATCACGAGAGTAAAACCCAACTGTCCCCTTCATCACGAGAATAAAACCCAACTGCCCCCTTCATCACGAGAGTAAAACCCAACTGCCCCCTTCATCACTAGAATAAAACCCAACTGCCCCCTTCATCACGAGAATAAAACCCAACTGCCCCCTTCATCACGAGAGTAAAACCCAACTGCCCCCTTCATCACGAGAGTAAAACCCAACTGCCCCCTTCATCAAGAGAGTAAAACCCATCTGCCCCCTTCATCACGAGAGTAAAACCCAACTGCCCCGTCATCACGAGAGTAAAACCCAACTGCCCCCTTCATCACGAGAGTAAAACCAAACTGCCCCCTTCATCATTAGAACAAAACCCAACTGCCCCCTTCATCACGAGAATAAAACCCAACTGCCCCCTTCATCACGAGAGTAAAACCCAACTGCCCCCTTCATCACGAGAGTAAAACCCAACTGCCCCTTCATCACGAGTGTAAAACCCAACTGCCCCCTTCATCACGAGAGTAAAACCCAACTGCCCCCTTCATCACGAGAGTAAAACCCAACTGACCCCTTCATCACGAGAATAAAACCCAACTGCCCCCTTCATCACGAGAATAAAACCCAACTGCCCCCTTCATCACGAGAATAAAACCCAACTGCCCGCTTCATCACGAGAGTAAAACCCAACTGCCCCCTTCAACACGAGAATAAAACCCAACGGCCCCCTTCATCACGAGAATAAAACCCAACTGCCCCCCTCATCGCGAGAGTAAAACCCAACTGCCCCCTTCATCGCGAGAATAAAACCCAACTGCCCCCTTCATCGCGAGAGTAAAACGCAACTGCCCCCTTCATCGCGAGAGTAAAACCCAACTGCCCCCTTCATCGCAAGAATAAAACCCAACGGCCCCCTTCATCACGAGAATAAAACCCAACTGCCCCTTCATCACGAGAGTAAAACCCAACTGCCCCCTTCATCACGAGAATAAAACCGAACTGCCCATTTCATCACGAAAGTAAAACCCTACTGCCCTCTTCATCGCGAGAATAAAACCCAACTGCCCCCTTCATCACGAGAATAAAACCCAACGGCCCCCTTCATCACGAGAATAAAACCCAACTGCCCCTTCATCACGAGTGTAAAACCCAACTGCCCCCTTCATCACGAGAGTAAAACCCAACTGCCCCCTTCATCACGAGAGTAAAACCCCACTGCCCCCTTCATCACGAGAATAAAACCCAACTGCCCCCTTCATCACGAGAATAAAACCCAACTGCCCGCTTCATCACGAGAGTAAAACCCAACTGCCCCCTTCAACACGAGAATAAAACCCAACGGCCCCCTTCATCACGAGAATAAAACCCAACTGCCCCCTTCATCGCGAGAGTAAAACCCAACTGCCCCCTTCATCGCGAGAATAAAACCCAACTGCCCCCTTCATCGCGAGAGTAAAACCCAACTGCCCCCTTCATCACGAGAGTAAAACCCAACTGCCTCCTTCATCACGAGAGTAAAACCCAACTGCCCCCTTCATCACGTGAGTAAAACTCAATTGCCCCCTTCATCAGGAGAGTAAAACCCAACTGCCCCCTTCATCAGGAGAGTAAAACCCAACTGCCCCCTTCATCAGGAGAGTAAAACTCAATTGCCCCCTTCATCACGAGAATAAGACCCAACTGCCCCCTTCATCACGAGAGTAAAACCCAACTGCCCCCTTCATCACGAGAATAAAACCCAACTGCCCATTTCATCACGAAAGTAAAACCCAACTGCCCCCTTCATCACGAGAATAAAACCCAACTGCCCCCTTCATCACGAGAATAAAACCCAACTGCCCCCTTCATCACGAGAGTAAAACCCAACTGCCCCCTTCATCAAGAGAGTAAAACCCAACTGCCCCCTTCATCGCGAGAATAAAACCCAACTGCCCCCTTCATCACGAGAGTAATACCCAACTGCCCTCTTCATCACGAGAATAAAACCCAACTGCCCCCTTCATCACGAGAGTAAAACCCACCTGCCCCCTTCATCACAAGAGTAAAACCCAACTGCCCCCTTCATCACGAGAGTAAAACCCAACTGCCCCCTTCATCACGAGAGTAAAACCCAACTGCCCCTTCATCACGAGAGTAAAACCCAACTGCCCCCTTCATCACCAGAGTAAAACCAAACTGCCCCCTTCATCACGAGACTAAAACCCAACTGCCCCCTTCATCACGAGAGTAAAACCCAACTGCCCCCTTCATCACGAGAATAAAACCCAACTGCCTCCTTCATCACGAGAGTAAAACCCAACTGCCCCCTTCATCACGAGAATATAACCCAACAGCCCCCTTCATCACGAGAATAAAACCCAACTGCCCTCTTCATCACGAGAGTAAAACCCAACTGCCCCCTTCATCACGAGAGTAAAACCCAACTGTCCCCTTCATCACGAGAATAAAACCCAACTGCCCCCTTCATCACGAGAGTAAAACCCAACTGCCCCCTTCATCACGAGAATAAAACCCAACTGCCCCCTGCATCACGAGAATAAAACCCAACTGCCCCCTTCATCACGAGAATAAAACCCAACTGCCCCCTTCATCACGAGAATAAAACCCAACGGCCCCCTTCATCACGAGAATAAAACCCAACTGCCCCCTTCATCACGAGAGTAAAACCCAACTGCCCCTTCATCACGAGAGTAAAACCCAACTGCCCCCTTCATCACGAGAGTAAAACCCAACTGCCCCCTTCATCACGAGAATAAAACCCAACGGCCCCCTTCATCACGAGAATAAAACCCAACTGCCCCTTCATCACGAGTGTAAAACCCAACTGCCCCCTTCATCACGAGAGTAAAACCCAACTGCCCCCTTCATCACGAGAGTAAAACCCCACTGCCCCCTTCATCACGAGAATAAAACCCAACTGCCCCCTTCATCACGAGAATAAAACCCAACTGCCCGCTTCATCACGAGAGTAAAACCCAACTGCCCCCTTCAACACGAGAATAAAACCCAACGGCCCCCTTCATCACGAGAATAAAACCCAACTGCCCCCTTCATCGCGAGAGTAAAACCCAACTGCCACCTTCATCGCGAGAATAAAACCCAACTGCCCCCTTCATCGCGAGAGTAAAACGCAACTGCCCCCTTCATCGCGAGAGTAAAACCCAACTGCCCCCTTCATCGCAAGAGTAAAACCCAACGGCCCCCTTCATCACGAGAATAAAACCCAACTGCCCCTTCATCACGAGAGTAAAACCCAACTGCCCCCTTCATCACGAGAATAAAACCGAACTGCCCATTTCATCACGAAAGTAAAACCCTACTGCCCCCTTCATCACGAGAATAAAACCCAACTGCCCCCTTCATCACGAGAGTAAAACCCAACTGCCCCCTTCATCACGAGAGTAAAACCCAACTGCCTCCTTCATCACGAGAGTAAAACCCAACTGCCCCCTTCATCACGAGAGTAAAACCCTACTGCCCCCTTCATCACGAGAATAAAACCCAACTGCCCCCTTCATCACGAGAGTAAAACCCAACTGCCCCCTTCATCACGAGAGTAAAACCCAACTGCCTCCTTCCTCACGAGAGTAAAACCCAACTGCCCCCTTCATCACGTGAGTAAAACTCAATTGCCCCCTTCATCAGGAGAGTAAAACCCAACTGCCCCCTTCATCAGGAGAGTAAAACCCAACTGCCCCCTTCATCAGGAGAGTAAAACTCAATTGCCCCCTTCATCACGAGAATAAGACCCAACTGCCCCCTTCATCACGAGAGTAAAACCCAACTGCCCCCTTCATCACGAGAATAAAACCCAACTGCCCATTTCATCACGAAAGTAAAACCCAACTGCCCCCTTCATCACGAGAATAAAACCCAACTGCCCCCTTCATCACGAGAATAAAACCCAACTGCCCCCTTCATCACGAGAGTAAAACCCAACTGCCCCCTTCATCACGAGAGTAAAACCCAACTGCCCCCTTCATCGCGAGAGTAAAATCCAACTGCCCCCTTCATCACGAGAATAAAACCGAACTGCCCATTTCATCACGAGAATAAAACCCAACTGCCCCTTCATCACGAGAGTAAAACCCAACTGCCCCCTTCATCGCGAGAGTAAAATCCAACTGCCCCCTTCATCACGAGAATAAAACCGAACTGCCCATTTCATCACGAGAATAAAACCCAACTGCCCCTTCATCGCGAGAGTAAAACCCAACTGCCCCCTTCATCGCGAGAGTAAAACCCAACAGCCCCCTTCATCACGAGAATAAAACCCAACTGCCCCTTCATCACGAGAGTAAAACCCAACTGCCCCCTTCATCATGAGAATTAATCCCAACTGCCCATTTCATCACGAAAGTAAAACCCAACTGCCCTCTTCATCACGAGAATAAAACCCAACTGCCCCCTTCATCACGAGAGTAAAACCCAACTGCCCCCTTCATCACGAGAGTAAAACCCAACTGCCCCCTTCATCACGAGAGTAAAACCCAACTGCCCCCTTCATCACCAGAGTAAAACCAAACTGCCCCCTTCATCACGAGACTAAAACCCAACTGCCCCCTTCATCACGAGAGTAAAACCCAACTGCCCCCTTCATCACGAGAATAAAACCCAACTGCCTCCTTCATCACGAGAGTAAAACCCAACTGCCCCCTTCATCACGAGAATAAAACCCAACAGCCCCCTTCATCACGAGAATAAAACCCAACTGCCCTCTTCATCACGAGAGTAAAACCCAACTGCCCCCTTCATCACGAGAGTAAAACCCAACTGTCCCCTTCATCACGAGAATAAAACCCAACTGCCCCCTTCATCACGAGAGTAAAACCCAACTGCCCCCTTCATCACTAGAATAAAACCCAACTGCCCCCTTCATCACGAGAATAAAACCCAACTGCCCCCTTCATCACGAGAGTAAAACCCAACTGCCCCCTTCATCACGAGAGTAAAACCCAACTGCCCCCTTCATCACGAGAGTAAAACCCATCTGCCCCCTTCATCACGAGAGTAAAACCCAACTGCCCCCGTCATCACGAGAGTAAAACCCAACTGCCCCCTTCATCACGAGAGTAAAACCAAACTGCCCCCTTCATCACGAGAGTAAAACCAAACTGCCCCCTTCATCATTAGAACAAAACCCAACTGCCCCCTTCATCACGAGAATAAAACCCAACTGCCCCCTTCATCACGAGAGTAAAACCCAACTGCCCCCTTCATCACGAGAGTAAAACCCAACTGCCCCTTCATCACGAGTGTAAAACCCAACTGCCCCCTTCATCACGAGAGTAAAACCCAACTGCCCCCTTCATCACGAGAGTAAAACCCAACTGACCCCTTCATCACGAGAATAAAACCCAACTGCCCCCTTCATCACGAGAGTAAAACCCAACTGCCCCCTTCAACACGAGAATAAAACCCAACGGCCCCCTTCATCACGAGAATAAAACCCAACTGCCCCCTTCATCGCGAGAGTAAAACCCAACTGCCCCCTTCATCGCGAGAATAAAACCCAACTGCCCCCTTCATCGCGAGAGTAAAACGCAACTGCCCCCTTCATCGCGAGAGTAAAACCCAACTGCCCCCTTCATCGCAAGAGTAAAACCCAACGGCCCCCTTCATCACGAGAATAAAACCCAACTGCCCCTTCATCACGAGAGTAAAACCCAACTGCCCCCTTCATCACGAGAATAAAACCGAACTGCCCATTTCATCACGAAAGTAAAACCCTACTGCCCTCTTCATCACGAGAATAAAACCCAACTGCCCCCTTCATCACGAGAGTAAAACCCAACTGCCCCCTTCATCACGAGAGTAAAACCCAACTGCCTCCTTCATCACGAGAGTAAAACCCAACTGCCCCCGTCATCACGTGAGTAAAACTCAATTGCCCCCTTCATCAGGACAGTAAAACCCAACTGCCCCCTTCATCAGGAGAGTAAAACTCAATTGCCCCCTTCATCACGAGAATAAGACCCAACTGCCCCCTTCATCACGAGAGTAAAACCCAACTGCCCCCTTCATCACGAGAATAAAACCCAACTGCCCATTTCATCACGAAAGTAAAACCCAACTGCCCCCTTCATCACGAGAATAAAACCCAACTGCCCCCTTCATCACGAGAATAAAACCCAACTGCCCCCTTCATCACGAGAGTAAAACCCAACTGCCCCCTTCATCAAGAGAGTAAAACCCAACTGCCCCCTTCATCGCGAGAGTAAAACCCAACTGCCCCCTTCATCGCGAGAGTAAAATCCAACTGCCCCCTTCATCGCGAGAGTAAAACCCAACTGCCCCCTTCATCGCGAGAGTAAAACCCAACGGCCCCCTTCATCACGAGAATAAAACCCAACTGCCCCTTCATCACGAGAGTAAAAACCAACTGCCCCCTTCATCACGAGAGTAAAACCCAACTGCCCCCTTCATCACGAGAGTAAAACCCAACTGCCCGCTTCATCACGAGAGTAAAACCCAACTGCCCCCTTCAACACGAGAATAAAACCCAACGGCCCCCTTCATCACGAGAATAAAACCCAACTGCCCCCTTCATCGCGAGAGTAAAACCCAACTGCCCCCTTCATCGCGAGAATAAAACCCAACTGCCCCCTTCATCGCGAGAGTAAAACGCAACTGCCCCCTTCATCGCGAGAGTAAAACCCAACTGCCCCCTTCATCGCAAGAGTAAAACCCAACGGCCCCCTTCATCACGAGAATAAAACCCAACTGCCCCTTCATCACGAGAGTAAAACCCAACTGCCCCCTTCATCACGAGAATAAAACCGAACTGCCCATTTCATCACGAAAGTAAAACCCTACTGCCCCCTTCATCACGAGAATAAAACCCAACTGCCCCCTTCATCACGAGAGTAAAACCCAACTGCCCCCTTCATCACGAGAGTAAAACCCAACTGCCTCCTTCATCACGAGAGTAAAACCCAACTGCCCCCTTCATCACGAGAGTAAAACCCTACTGCCCCCTTCATCACGAGAATAAAACCCAACTGCCCCCTTCATCACGAGAGTAAAACCCAACTGCCCCCTTCATCACGAGAGTAAAACCCAACTGCCTCCTTCATCACGAGAGTAAAACCCAACTGCCCCCTTCATCACGTGAGTAAAACTCAATTGCCCCCTTCATCAGGAGAGTAAAACCCAACTGCCCCCTTCATCAGGAGAGTAAAACCCAACTGCCCCCTTCATCAGGAGAGTAAAACTCAATTGCCCCCTTCATCACGAGAATAAGACCCAACTGCCCCCTTCATCACGAGAGTAAAACCCAACTGCCCCCTTCATCACGAGAATAAAACCCAACTGCCCATTTCATCACGAAAGTAAAACCCAACTGCCCCCTTCATCACGAGAATAAAACCCAACTGCCCCCTTCATCACGAGAATAAAACCCAACTGCCCCCTTCATCACGAGAGTAAAACCCAACTGCCCCCTTCATCGCGAGAGTAAAACCCAACTGCCCCCTTCATCGCGAGAGTAAAATCCAACTGCCCCCTTCATCGCGAGAGTAAAACCCAACTGCCCCCTTCATCACGAGAGTAAAACCCAACGGCCCCCTTCATCACGAGAATAAAACCCAACTGCCCCTTCATCACGAGAGTAAAACCCAACTGCCCCCTTCATCATGAGAATTAATCCCAACTGCCCATTTCATCACGAAAGTAAAACCCAACTGCCCTCTTCATCACGAGAATAAAACCCAACTGCCCCCTTCATCACGAGAGTAAAACCCAACTGCCCCCTTCATCACGAGAGTAAAACCCAACTGCCCCCTTCATCACGAGTGTAAAACCCACCTGCCCACTTCATCACAAGAGTAAAACCCAACTGCCCCCTTCATCACGAGAGTAAAACCCAACTGCCCCCTTCATCACCAGAGTAAAACCAAACTGCCCCCTTCATCACGAGACTAAAACCCAACTGCCCCCTTCATCACGAGAGTAAAACCCAACTGCCTCCTTCATCACGAGAGTAAAACCCAACTGCCCCCTTCATCACGAGAATAAAACCCAACAGCCACCTTCATCACGAGAATAAAACCCAACTGCCCTCTTCATCACGAGAGTAAAACCCAACTGCCCCCTTCATCACGAGAGTAAAACCCAACTGTCCCCTTCATCACGAGAATAAAACCCAACTGCCCCCTTCATCACGAGAGTAAAACCCAACTGCCCCCTTCATCACTAGAATAAAACCCAACTGCCCCCTTCATCACGAGAATAAAACCCAACTGCCCCCTTCATCACGAGAGTAAAACCCAACTGCCCCCTTCATCACGAGAGTAAAACCCAACTGCCCCCTTCATCACGAGAGTAAAACCCATCTGCCCCCTTCATCACGAGAGTAAAACCCAACTGCCCCCGTCATCACGAGAGTAAAACCCAACTGCCCCCTTCATCACGAGAGTAAAACCAAACTGCCCCCTTCATCATTAGAACAAAACCCAACTGCCCCCTTCATCACGAGAATAAAACCCAACTGCCCCCTTCATCACGAGAGTAAAACCCAACTGCCCCCTTCATCACGAGAGTAAAACCCAACTGCCCCTTCATCACGAGTGTAAAACCCAACTGCCCCCTTCATCACGAGAGTAAAACCCAACTGCGCCCTTCATCACGAGAGTAAAACCCAACTGACCCCTTCATCACGAGAATAAAACCCAACTGCCCCCTTCATCACGAGAATAAAACCCAACTGCCCCCTTCATCACGAGAATAAAACCCAACTGCCCGCTTCATCACGAGAGTAAAACCCAACTGCCCCCTTCAACACGAGAATAAAACCCAACGGCCCCCTTCATCACGAGAATAAAACCCAACTGCCCCCTTCATCGCGAGAGTAAAACCCAACTGCCCCCTTCATCGCGAGAATAAAACCCAACTGCCCCCTTCATCGCGAGAGTAAAACGCAACTGCCCCCTTCATCGCGAGAGTAAAACCCAACTGCCCCCTTCATCGCAAGAGTAAAACCCAACGGCCCCCTTCATCACGAGAATAAAACCCAACTGCCCCTTCATCACGAGAGTAAAACCCAACTGCCCCCTTCATCACGAGAATAAAACCGAACTGCCCATTTCATCACGAAAGTAAAACCCTACTGCCCTCTTCATCACGAGAATAAAACCCAACTGCCCCCTTCATCACGAGAGTAAAACCCAACTGCCCCCTTCATCACGAGAGTAAAACCCAATTGCCTCCTTCATCACGAGAGTAAAACCCAACTGCCCCCGTCATCACGTGAGTAAAACTCAATTGCCCCCTTCATCAGGAGAGTAAAACCCAACTGCCCCCTTCATCAGGAGAGTAAAACCCAACTGCCCCCTTCATCAGGAGAGTAAAACTCAATTGCCCCCTTCATCACGAGAATAAGACCCAACTGCCCCCTTCATCACGAGAGTAAAACCCAACTGCCCCCTTCATCACGAGAATAAAACCCAACTGCCCATTTAATCACGAAAGTAAAACCCAACTGCCCCCTTCATCACGAGAATAAAACCCAACTGCCCCCTTCATCACGAGAATAAAACCCAACTGCCCCCTTCATCACGAGAGTAAAACCCAACTGCCCCCTTCATCAAGAAAGTAAAACCCAACTGCCCCCTTCATCGCGAGAGTAAAACCCAACTGCCCCCTTCATCGCGAGAGTAAAATCCAACTGCCCCCTTCATCGCGAGAGTAAAACCCAACTGCCCCCTTCATCGCGAGAGTAAAACCCAACTGCCCCCTTCATCACGAGAATAAAACCCAACTGCCCCTTCATCACGAGAGTAAAACCCAACTGCCCCCTTCATCATGAGAATTAATCCCACCTGCCCATTTCATCACGAAAGTAAAACCCAACTGCCCTCTTCATCACGAGAATAAAACCCATCTGCCCCCTTCATCACGAGAGTAAAACCCAACTGCCCCCGTCATCACGAGAGTAAAACCCAACTGCCCCCTTCATCACGAGAGTAAAACCAAACTGCCCCCTTCATCACGAGAGTAAAACCAAACTGCCCCCTTCATCATTAGAACAAAACCCAACTGCCCCCTTCATCACGAGAATAAAACCCAACTGCCCCCTTCATCACGAGAGTAAAACCCAACTGCCCCCTTCATCACGAGAGTAAAACCCAACTGCCCCTTCATCACGAGTGTAAAACCCAACTGCCCCCTTCATCACGAGAGTAAAACCCAACTGCCCCCTTCATCGCGAGAGTAAAACCCAACGGCCCCCTTCATCACGAGAATAAAACCCAACTGCCCCTTCATCACGAGAGTAAAACCCAACTGCCCCCTTCATCATGAGAATTAATCCCACCTGCCCATTTCATCACGAAAGTAAAACCCAACTGCCCTCTTCATCACGAGAATAAAACCCAACTGCCCCCTTCATCACGAGAGTAAAACCCAACTGCCCCCTTCATCACGAGAGTAAAACCCAACTGCCCCCTTCATCACGAGAGTAAAACCCACCTGCCCCCTTCATCACAAGAGTAAAACCCAACTGCCCCCTTCATCGCGAGAATAAAACCCAACTGCCCCCTTCATCGTGAGAGTAAAACGCAACTGCCCCCTTCATCGCGAGAGTAAAACCCAACTGCCCCCTTCATCGCAAGAGTAAAACCCAACGGCCCCCTTCATCACGAGAATAAAACCCAACTGCCCCTTCATCACGAGAGTAAAACCCAACTGCCCCCTTCATCACGAGAATAAAACCGAACTGCCCATTTCATCACGAAAGTAAAACCCTACTGCCCCCTTCATCACGAGAATAAAACCCAACTGCCCCCTTCATCACGAGAGTAAAACCCAACTGCCCCCTTCATCACGAGAGTAAAACCCAACTGCCTCCTTCATCACGAGAGTAAAACCCAACTGCCCCCTTCATCACGAGAGTAAAACCCTACTGCCCCCTTCATCACGAGAATAAAACCCAACTGCCCCCTTCATCACGAGAGTAAAACCCAACTGCCCCCTTCATCACGAGAGTAAAACCCAACTGCCTCCTTCATCACGAGAGTAAAACCCAACTGCCCCCTTCATCACGTGAGTAAAACTCAATTGCCCCCTTCATCAGGAGAGTAAAACCCAACTGCCCCCTTCATCAGGAGAGTAAAACCCAACTGCCCCCTTCATCAGGAGAGTAAAACTCAATTGCCCCCTTCATCACGAGAATAAGACCCAACTGCCCCCTTCATCACGAGAGTAAAACCCAACTGCCCCCTTCATCACGAGAATAAAACCCAACTGCCCATTTCATCACGAAAGTAAAACCCAACTGCCCCCTTCATCACGAGAATAAAACCCAACTGCCCCCTTCATCACGAGAATAAAACCCAACTGCCCCCTTCATCACGAGAGTAAAACCCAACTGCCCCCTTCATCGCGAGAGTAAAACCCAAGTGCCCCCTTCATCGCGAGAGTAAAATCCAACTGCCCCCTTCATCGCGAGAGTAAAACCCAACTGCCCCCTTCATCGCGAGAGTAAAACCCAACGGCCCCCTTCATCACGAGAATAAAACCCAACTGCCCCTTCATCACGAGAGTAAAACCCAACTGCCCCCTTCATCATGAGAATTAATCCCAACTGCCCATTTCATCACGAAAGTAAAACCCAACTGCCCTCTTCATCACGAGAATAAAACCCAACTGCCCCCTTCATCACGAGAGTAAAACCCAACTGCCCCCTTCATCACGAGAGTAAAACCCAACTGCCCCCTTCATCACGAGTGTAAAACCCACCTGCCCACTTCATCACAAGAGTAAAACCCAACTGCCCCCTTCATCACGAGAGTAAAACCCAACTGCCCCCTTCATCACCAGAGTAAAACCAAACTGCCCCCTTCATCACGAGACTAAAACCCAACTGCCCCCTTCATCACGAGAGTAAAACCCAACTGCCCCCTTCATCACGAGAATAAAACCCAACTGCCTCCTTCATCACGAGAGTAAAACCCAACTGCCCCCTTCATCACGAGAATAAAACCCAACAGCCACCTTCATCACGAGAATAAAACCCAACTGCCCTCTTCATCACGAGAGTAAAACCCAACTGCCCCCTTCATCACGAGAGTAAAACCCAACTGTCCCCTTCATCACGAGAATAAAACCCAACTGCCCCCTTCATCACGAGAGTAAAACCCACCTGCCCCCTTCATCACTAGAATAAAACCCAACTGCCCCCTTCATCACGAGAATAAAACCCAACTGCCCCCTTCATCACGAGAGTAAAACCCAACTGCCCCCTTCATCACGAGAGTAAAACCCAACTGCCCCCTTCATCACGAGAGTAAAACCCATCTGCCCCCTTCATCACGAGAGTAAAACCCAACTGCCCCCGTCATCATTAGAGTAAAACCCAACTGCCCCCTTCATCACGAGAGTAAAACCAAACTGCCCCCTTCATCATTAGAACAAAACCCAACTGCCCCCTTCATCACGAGAATAAAACCCAACTGCCCCCTTCATCACGAGAGTAAAACCCAACTGCCCCCTTCATCACGAGAGTAAAACCCAACTGCCCCTTCATCACGAGTGTAAAACCCAACTGCCCCCTTCATCACGAGAGTAAAACCCAACTGCCCCCTTCATCACGAGAGTAAAACCCAACTGACCCCTTCATCACGAGAATAAAACCCAACTGCCCCCTTCATCACGAGAATAAAACCCAACTGCCCCCTTCATCACGAGAATAAAACCCAACTGCACGCTTCATCACGAGAGTAAAACCCAACTGGCCCCTTCAACACGAGAATAAAACCCAACTGCCCCCTTCATCACGAGAATAAAGCCCAACTGCCCCCTTCATCGCGAGAGTAAAACCCAACTGCCCCCTTCATCGCGAGAATAAAACCCAACTGCCCCCTTCATCGCGAGAGTAAAACGCAACTGCCCCCTTCATCGCGAGAGTAAAACCCAACTGCCCCCTTCATCGTAAGAGTAAAACCCAACGGCCCCCTTCATCACGAGAATAAAACCCAACTGCCCCTTCATCACGAGAGTAAAACCCAACTGCCCCCTTCATCACGAGAATAAAACCGAACTGCCCATTTCATCACGAAAGTAAAACCCTACTGCCCTCTTCATCACGAGAATAAAACCCAACTGCCCCCTTCATCACGAGAGTAAAACCCAACTGCCCCCTTCATCACGAGAGTAAAACCCAACTGCCTCCTTCATCACGAGAGTAAAACCCAACTGCCCCCGTCATCACGTGAGTAAAACTCAATTGCCCCCTTCATCAGGAGAGTAAAACCCAACTGCCCCCTTCATCAGGAGAGTAAAACCCAACTGCCCCCTTCATCAGGAGAGTAAAACTCAATTGCCCCCTTCATCACGAGAATAAGACCCAACTGCCCCCTTCATCACGAGAGTAAAACCCAACTGCCCCCTTCATCACGAGAATAAAACCCAACTGCTCATTTCATCACGAAAGTAAAACCCAACTGCCCCCTTCATCACGAGAATAAAACCCAACTGCCCCCTTCATCACGAGAATAAAACCCAACTGCCCCCTTCATCACGAGAGTAAAACCCAACTGCCCCCTTCATCAAGAAAGTAAAACCCAACTGCCCCCTTCATCGCGAGAGTAAAACCCAACTGCCCCCTTCATCACGAGAGTAAAATCCAACTGCCCCCTTCATCGCGAGAGTAAAACCCAACTGCCCCCATCATCGTGAGAGTAAAACCCAACTGCCCCCTTCATCACGAGAATAAAACCCAACTGCCCCTTCATCACGAGAGTAAAACCCAACTGCCCCCTTCATCATGAGAATTAATCCCACCTGCCCATTTCATCACGAAAGTAAAACCCAACTGCCCTCTTCATCACGAGAATAAAACCCAACTGCCCCCTTCATCACGAGAGTAAAACCCAACTGCCCCCTTCATCACGAGAGTAAAACCCAACTGCCCCCTTCATCACGAGAGTAAAACCCACCTGCCCCCTTCATCACAAGAGTAAAACCCAACTGCCCCCTTCATCACGAGAGTAAAACCCAACTGCCCCCTTCATCACGAGAGTAAAACCCAACTGCCCCTTCATCACGAGAGTAAAACCCAACTGCCCCCTTCATCACCAGAGTAAAACCAAACTGCCCCCTTCATCACGCGACTAAAACCCAACTGCCCCCTTCATCACGAGAGTAAAACCCAACTGCCCCCTTCATCACGAGAATAAAACCCAACTGCCTCCTTCATCACGAGAGTAAAACCCAACTGCCCCCTTCATCACGAGAATATAACCCAACAGCCCCCTTCATCACGAGAATAAAACCCAACTGCCCTCTTCATCACGAGAGTAAAACCCGACTGCCCCCTTCATCACGAGAGTAAAACCCAACTGTCCCCTTCATCACGAGAATAAAACCCAACTGCCCCCTTCATCACGAGAGTAAAACCCAACTGCCCCCTTCATCACGAGAGTAAAACCCAACTGCCCCCTTCATCACTAGAATAAAACCCAACTGCCCCCTTCATCACGAGAATAAAACCCAACTGCCCCCTTCATCACGAGAGTAAAACCCAACTGCCCCCTTCATCACGAGAGTAAAACCCAACTGCCCCCTTCATCGCGAGAGTAAAATCCAACTGCCCCCTTCATCGCGAGAGTAAAACCCAACTGCCCCCTTCATCGCGAGAGTAAAACCCAACGGCCCCCTTCATCACGAGAATAAAACCCAACTGCCCCCTTCATCACGAGAGTAAAACCCAACTGCCTCCTTCATCAAGAGAGTAAAACCCAACTGCCCCCTTCATCGCGAGAGTAAAACCCAACTGCCCCCTTCATCGCGAGAGTAAAATCCAACTGCCCCCTTCATCGCGAGAGTAAAACCCAACTGCCCCCTTCATCGCGAGAGTAAAACCCAACGGCCCCCTTCATCACGAGAATAAAACCCAACTGCCCCTTCATCACGAGAGTAAAACCCAACTGCCCCCTTCATCATGAGAATTAATCCCACCTGCCCATTTCATCACGAAAGTAAAACCCAACTGCCCTCTTCATCACGAGAATAAAACCCAACTGCCCCCTTCATCACGAGAGTAAAACCCAACTGCCCCCTTCATCACGAGAGTAAAACCCAACTGCCCCCTTCATCACGAGAGTAAAACCCACCTGCCCCCTTCATCACAAGAGTAAAACCCAACTGCCCCCTTCATCACGAGAATAAAACCCAACTGCCCGCTTCATCACGAGAGTAAAACCCAACTGCCCCCTTCAACACGAGAATAAAACCCAACGGCCCCCTTCATCACGAGAAAAAAACCCAACTGCCCCCTTCATCGCGAGAGTAAAACCCAACTGCCCCCTTCATCGCGAGAATAAAACCCAACTGCCCCCTTCATCGCGAGAGTAAAACCCAACTGCCCCCTTCATCGCGAGAGTAAAACCCAACTGCCCCCTTCATCGCAAGAGTAAAACCCAACGGCCCCCTTCATCACGAGAATAAAACCCAACTGCCCCTTCATCACGAGAGTAAAACCCAACTGCCCCCTTCATCACGAGAATAAAACCGAACTGCCCATTTCATCACGAAAGTAAAACCCTACTGCCCCCTTCATCACGAGAATAAAACCCAACTGCCCCCTTCATCACGAGAGTAAAACCCAACTGCCCCCTTCATCACGAGAGTAAAACCCAACTGCCTCCTTCATCACGAGAGTAAAACCCAACTGCCCCCTTCATCACGAGAGTAAAACCCTACTGCCCCCTTCATCACGAGAATAAAACCCAACTGACCCCTTCATCACGAGAGTAAAACCCAACTGCCCCCTTCATCACGAGAGTAAAACCCAACTGCCCCCTTCATCAGGAGAGTAAAACCCAACTGCCCCCTTCATCAGGAGAGTAAAACCCAACTGCCCCCTTCATCAGGAGAGTAAAACTCAATTGCCCCCTTCATCACGAGAATAAGACCCAACTGCCCCCTTCATCACGAGAGTAAAACCCAACTGCCCCCTTCATCACGAGAATAAAACCCAACTGCCCATTTCATCACGAAAGTAAAACCCAACTGCCCCCTTCATCACGAGAATAAAACCCAACTGCCCCCTTCATCACGAGAATAAAACCCAACTGCCCCCTTCATCACGAGAGTAAAACCCAACTGCCCCCTTCATCGCGAGAGTAAAACCCAACTGCCCCCTTCATCGCGAGAGTAAAATCCAACTGCCCCCTTCATCGCGAGAGTAAAACCCAACTGCCCCCTTCATCGCGAGAGTAAAACCCAACGGCCCCCTTCATCACGAGAATAAAACCCAACTGCCCCTTCATCACGAGAGTAAAACCCAACTGCCCCCTTCATCATGAGAATTAATCCCAACTGCCCATTTCATCACGAAAGTAAAACCCAACTGCCCTCTTCATCACGAGAATAAAACCCAACTGCCCCCTTCATCACGAGAGTAAAACCCAACTGCCCCCTTCATCACGAGAATAAAACCCAACTGCCCCCTTCATCGCGAGAGTAAAACCCAACTGCCCCCTTCATCATGAGAATTAATCCCAACTGCCCATTTCATCACGAAAGTAAAACCCAACTGCCCTCTTCATCACGAGAATAAAACCCAACTGCCCCCTTCAACACGAGAATAAAACCCAACGGCCCCCTTCATCACGAGAATAAAACCCAACTGCCCCCTTCATCGCGAGAGTAAAACCCAACTGCCCCCTTCATCGCGAGAATAAAACCCAACTGCCCCCTTCATCGCGAGAGTAAAACGCAACTGCCCCCTTCATCGCGAGAGTAAAACCCAACTGCCCCCTTCATCGCAAGAGTAAAACCCAACGGCCCCCTTCATCACGAGAATAAAACCCAACTGCCCCTTCATCACGAGAGTAAAACCCAACTGCCCCCTTCATCACGAGAATAAAACCGAACTGCCCATTTCATCACGAAAGTAAAACCCTACTGCCCTCTTCATCACGAGAATAAAACCCAACTGCCCCCTTCATCACGAGAGTAAAACCCAACTGCCCCCTTCATCACGAGAGTAAAACCCAACTGCCTCCTTCATCACGAGAGTAAAACCCAACTGCCCCCGTCATCACGTGAGTAAAACTCAATTGTCCCCTTCATCAGGAGAGTAAAACCCAACTGCCCCCTTCATCAGGAGAGTAAAACCCAACTGCCCCCTTCATCAGGAGAGTAAAACTCAATTGCCCCCTTCATCACGAGAATAAGACCCAACTGCCCCCTTCATCACGAGAGTAAAACCCAACTGCCCCCTTCATCACGAGAATAAAACCCAACTGCCCATTTCATCACGAAAGTAAAACCCAACTGCCCCCTTCATCACGAGAATAAAACCCAACTGCCCCCTTCATCACGAGAATAAAACCCAACTGCCCCCTTCATCACGAGAGTAAAACCCAACTGCCCCCTTCATCAAGAAAGTAAAACCCAACTGCCCCCTTCATCGCGAGAGTAAAACCCAACTGCCCCCTTCATCGCGAGAGTAAAATCCAACTGCCTCCTTCATCGCGAGAGTAAAACCCAACTGCCCCCTTCATCGCGAGAGTAAAACCCAACTGCCCCCTTCATCACGAGAATAAAACCCAACTGCCCCTTCATCACGAGAGTAAAACCCAACTGCCCCCTTCATCACGAGAATTAATCCCACCTGCCCATTTCATCACGAAAGTAAAACCCAACTGCCCTCTTCATCACGAGAATAAAACCCAACTGCCCCCTTCATCACGAGAGTAAAACCCAACTGCCCCCTTCATCACGAGAGTAAAACCCAACTGCCCCCTTCATCACGAGAGTAAAACCCACCTGCCCCCTTCATCACAAGAGTAAAACCCAACTGCCCCCTTCATCACGAGAGTAAAACCCAACTGCCCCCTTCATCACGAGAGTAAAACCCAACTGCCCCTTCATCACGAGAGTAAAACCCAACTGCCCCCTTCATCACCAGAGTAAAACCAAACTGCCCCCTTCATCACGAGACTAAAACCCAACTGCCCCCTTCATCACGAGAGTAAAACCCAACTGCCCCCTTCATCACGAGAATAAAACCCAACTGCCTCCTTCATCACGAGAGTAAAACCCAACTGCCCCCTTCATCACGAGAATATAACCCAACAGCCCCCTTCATCACGAGAATAAAACCCAACTGCCCTCTTCATCACGAGAGTTAAACCCGACTGCCCCCTTCATCACGAGAGTAAAACCCAACTGTCCCCTTCATCACGAGAATAAAACCCAACTGCCCCCTTCATCACGAGAGTAAAACCCAACTGCCCCCTTCATCACTAGAATAAAACCCAACTGCCCCCTTCATCACGAGAATAAAACCCAACTGCCCCCTTCATCACGAGAGTAAAACCCAACTGCCCCCTTCATCACGAGAGTAAAACCCAACTGCCCCCTTCATCGCGAGAGTAAAATCCAACTGCCCCCTTCATCGCGAGAGTAAAACCCAACTGCCCCCTTCATCGCGAGAGTAAAACCCAACGGCCCCCTTCATCACGAGAATAAAACCCAACTGCCCCCTTCATCACGAGAGTAAAACCCAACTGCCTCCTTCATCAAGAGAGTAAAACCCAACTGCCCCCTTCATCGCGAGAGTAAAACCCAACTGCCCCCTTCATCGCGAGAGTAAAATCCAACTGCCCCCTTCATCGCGAGAGTAAAACCCAACTGCCCCCTTCATCGCGAGAGTAAAACCCAACGGCCCCCTTCATCACGAGAATAAAACCCAACTGCCCCTTCATCACGAGAGTAAAACCCAACTGCCCCCTTCATCATGAGAATTAATCCCACCTGCCCATTTCATCACGAAAGTAAAACCCAACTGCCCTCTTCATCACGAGAATAAAACCCAACTGCCCCCTTCATCACGAGAGTAAAACCCAACTGCCCCCTTCATCACGAGAGTAAAACCCAACTGCCCCCTTCATCACGAGAGTAAAACCCACCTGCCCCCTTCATTACAAGAGTAAAACCCAACTGCCCCCTTCATCACGAGAATAAAACCCAACTGCCCGCTTCATCACGAGAGTAAAACCCAACTGCCCCCTTCAACACGAGAATAAAACCCAACGGCCCCCTTCATCACGAGAATAAAACCCAACTGCCCCCTTCATCGCGAGAGTAAAACCCAACTGCCCCCTTCATCGCGAGAATAAAACCCAACTGCCCCCTTCATCGCGAGAGTAAAACGCAACTGCCCCCTTCATCGCGAGAGTAAAACCCAACTGCCCCCTTCATCGCAAGAGTAAAACCCAACGGCCCCCTTCATCACGAGAATAAAACCCAACTGCCCCTTCATCACGAGAGTAAAACCCAACTGCCCCCTTCATCACGAGAATAAAACCGAACTGCCCATTTCATCACGAAAGTAAAACCCTACTGCCCCCTTCATCACGAGAATAAAACCCAACTGCCCCCTTCATCACGAGAGTAAAACCCAACTGCCCCCTTCATCACGAGAGTAAAACCCAACTGCCTCCTTCATCACGAGAGTAAAACCCAACTGCCCCCTTCATCACGAGAGTAAAACCCTACTGCCCCCTTCATCACGAGAATAAAACCCAACTGACCCCTTCATCACGAGAGTAAAACCCAACTGCCCCCTTCATTACGAGAGTAAAACCCAACTGCCTCCTTCATCACGAGAGTAAAACCCAACTGCCCCCTTCATCACGTGAGTAAAACTCAATTGCCCCCTTCGTCAGGAGAGTAAAACCCAACTGCCCCCTTCATCAGGAGAGTAAAACCCAACTGCCCCCTTCATCAGGAGAGTAAAACTCAATTGCCCCCTTCATCACGAGAATAAGACCCAACTGCCCCCTTCATCACGAGAGTAAAACCCAACTGCCCCCTTCATCACGAGAATAAAACCCAACTGCCCATTTCATCACGAAAGTAAAACCCAACTGCCCCCTTCATCACGAGAATAAAACCCAACTGCCCCCTTCATCACGAGAATAAAACCCAACTGCCCCCTTCATCACGAGAGTAAAACCCAACTGCCCCCTTCATCGCGAGAGTAAAACCCAACTGCCCCCTTCATCGCGAGAGTAAAATCCAACTGCCCCCTTCATCGCGAGAGTAAAACCCAACTGCCCCCTTCATCGCGAGAGTAAAACCCAACGGCCCCCTTCATCACGAGAATAAAACCCAACTGCCCCTTCATCACGAGAGTAAAACCCAACTGCCCCCTTCATCATGAGAATTAATCCCAACTGCCCATTTCATCACGAAAGTAAAACCCAACTGCCCTCTTCATCACGAGAATAAAACCCAACTGCCCCATTCATCACGAGAGTAAAACCCAACTGCCCCCTTCATCACGAGAGTAAAACCCAACTGCCCCCTTCATCACGAGTGTAAAACCCACCTGCCCCCTTCATCACAAGAGTAAAACCCAACTGCCCCCTTCATCACGAGAGTAAAACCCAACTGCCCCCTTCATCACCAGAGTAAAACCAAACTGCCCCCTTCATCACGAGACTAAAACCCAACTGCCCCCTTCATCACGAGAGTAAAACCCAACTGCCCCCTTCATCACGAGAATAAAACCCAACTGCCTCCTTCATCACGAGAGTAAAACCCAACTGCCCCCTTCATCACGAGAGTAAAACCCAACTGCCCCCTTCATCACCAGAGTAAAACCAAACTGCCCCCTTCATCACGAGACTAAAACCCAACTGCCCCCTTCATCACGAGAGTAAAACCCAACTGCCCCCTTCATCACGAGAATAAAACCCAACTGCCTCCTTCATCACGAGAGTAAAACCCAACTGCCCGCTTCATCACGAGAATAAAACCCAACAGCCCCCTTCATCACGAGAATAAAACCCAACTGCCCTCTTCATCACGAGAGTAAAACCCAACTGCCCCCTTCATCACGAGAGTAAAACCCAACTGTCCCCTTCATCACGAGAATAAAACCCAACTGCCCCCTTCATCACGAGAGTAAAACCCAACTGCCCCCTTCATCACTAGAATAAAACCCAACTGCCCCCTTCATCACGAGAATAAAACCCAACTGCCCCCTTCATCACGAGAGTAAAACCCAACTGCCCCCTTCATCACGAGAGTAAAACCCAACTGCCCCCTTCATCACGAGAGTAAAACCCATCTGCCCCCTTCATCACGAGAGTAAAACCCAACTGCCCCCGTCATCACGAGAGTAAAACCCAACTGCCCCCTTCATCACGAGAGTAAAACCAAACGGCCCCCTTCATCATTAGAACAAAACCCAACTGCCCCCTTCATCACGAGAATAAAACCCAACTGCCCCCTTCATCACGAGAGTAAAACCCAACTGCCCCCTTCATCACGAGAGTAAAACCCAACTGCCCCTTCATCACGAGTGTAAAACCCAACTGCCCCCTTCATCACGAGAGTAAAACCCAACTGCCCCCTTCATCACGAGAGTAAAACCCAACTGACCCCTTCATCACGAGAATAAAACCCAACTGCCCCCTTCATCACGAGAATAAAACCCAACTGCCCCCTTCATCACGAGAATAAAACCCAACTGCCCGCTTCATAACGAGAGTAAAACCCAACTGCCCCCTTCAACACGAGAATAAAACCCAACGGCCCCCTTCATCACGAGAATAAAACCCAACTGCCCCCTTCATCGCGAGAGTAAAACCCAACTGCCCCCTTCATCGCGAGAATAAAACCCAACTGCCCCCTTCATCGCGAGAGTAAAACGCAACTGCCCCCTTCATCGCGAGAGTAAAACCCAACTGCCCCCTTCATCGCAAGAGTAAAACCCAACGGCCCCCTTCATCACGAGAATAAAACCCAACTGCCCCTTCATCACGAGAGTAAAACCCAACTGCCCCCTTCATCACGAGAATAAAACCGAACTGCCCATTTCATCACGAAAGTAAAACCCTACTGCCCTCTTCATCACGAGAATAAAACCCAACTGCCCCCTTCATCACGAGAGTAAAACCCAACTGCCCCCTTCATCACGAGAGTAAAACCCAACTGCCTCCTTCATCACGAGAGTAAAACCCAACTGCCCCCGTCATCACGTGAGTAAAACTCAATTGCCCCCTTCATCAGGAGAGTAAAACCCAACTGCCCCCTTCATCAGGAGAGTAAAACCCAACTGCCCCCTTCATCAGGAGAGTAAAACTCAATTGCCCCCTTCATCACGAGAATAAGACCCAACTGCCCCCTTCATCACGAGAGTAAAACCCAACTGCCCCCTTCATCACGAGAATAAAACCGAACTGCCCATTTCATCACGAAAGTAAAACCCAACTGCCCCCTTCATCACGAGAATAAAACCCAACTGCCCCCTTCATCACGAGAATAAAACCCAACTGCCCCCTTCATCATGAGAATAAGACCCAACTGCCCCCTTCATCGCGAGAGTAAAATCCAACTGCCCCCTTCATCGCGAGAGTAAAACCCAACTGCCCCCTTCATCGCGAGAGTAAAACCCAACTGCCCCCTTCATCACGAGAATAAAACCCAACTGCCCCTTCATCACGAGAGTAAAACCCAACTGCCCCCTTCATCATGAGAATTAATCCCACCTGCCCATTTCATCACGAAAGTAAAACCCAACTGCCCTCTTCATCACGAGAATAAAACCCAACTGCCCCCTTCATCACGAGAGTAAAACCCAACTGCCCCCTTCATCACGAGAGTAAAACCCAACTGCCCCCTTCATCACGAGAGTAAAATCCAACTGCCCCCTTCATCACAAGAGTAAAACCCAACTGCCCCCTTCATCACGAGAGTAAAACCCAACTGCCCCCTTCATCACGAGAGCAAAACCCAACTGCCCCTTCATCACGAGAGTAAAACCCAACTGCCCCCTTCATCACCAGAGTAAAACCAAACTGCCCCCTTCATCACGAGACTAAAACCCAACTGCCCCCTTCATCACGAGAGTAAAACCCAACTGCCCCCTTCATCACGAGAATAAAACCCAACTGCCTCCTTCATCACGAGAGTAAAACCCAACTGCCCCCTTCATCACGAGAATATAACCCAACAGCCCCCTTCATCACGAGAATAAAACCCAACTGCCCTCTTCATCACGAGAGTAAAACCCGACTGCCCCCTTCATCACGAGAGTAAAACCCAACTGTCCCCTTCATCATGAGAATAAAACCCAACTGCCCCCTTCATCACGAGAGTAAAACCCAACTGCCCCCTTCATCACTAGAATAAAACCCAACTGCCCCCTTCATCACGAGAATAAAACCCAACTGCCCCCTTCATCACGAGAGTAAAACCCAACTGCCCCCTTCATCACGAGAGTAAAACCCAACTGCCCCCTTCATCACGAGAGTAAAACCCATCTGCCCCCTTCATCACGAGAGTAAAACCCAACTGCCCCCGTCATCACGAGAGTAAAACCCAACTGCCCCCTTCATCACGAGAGTAAAACCAAACTGCCCCCTTCATCATTAGAACAAAACCCAACTGCCCCCTTCATCACGAGAATAAAACCCAACTGCCCCCTTCATCACGAGAGTAAAACCCAACTGCCCCCTTCATCACGAGAGTAAAACCCAACTGCCCCCTTCATCACGAGAATAAAACCCAACTGCCCCCTTCATCACGAGAATAAAACCCAACTGCCCGCTTCATCACGAGAGTAAAACCCAACTGCCCCCTTCAACACGAGAATAAAACCCAACGGCCCCCTTCATCACGAGAATAAAACCCAACTGCCCCCTTCATCGCGAGAGTAAAACCCAACTGCCCCCTTCATCGCGAGAGTAAAACCCAACTGCCCCCTTCATCGCAAGAGTAAAACCCAACGGCCCCCTTCGTCACGAGAATAAAACCAAACTGCCCCTTCATCACGAGAGTAAAACCCAACTGCCCCCTTCATCACGAGAATAAAACCGAACTGCCCATTTCATCACGAAAGTAAAACCCTACTGCCCTCTTCATCACGAGAATAAAACCCAACTGCCCCCTTCATCACGAGAGTAAAACCCAACTGCCCCCTTCATCACGAGAGTAAAACCCAACTGCCTCCTTCATCACGAGAGTACAACCCAACTGCCCCCTTCATCACGTGAGTAAAATTCAATTGCCCCCTTCATCAGGAGAGTAAAACCCAACTGCCCCCTTCATCAGGAGAGTAAAACCCAACTGCCCCCTTCATCAGGAGAGTAAAACTCAATTGCCCCCTTCATCACGAGAATAAGACCCAACTGCCCCCTTCATCACGAGAGTAAAACCCAACTGCCCCCTTCATCACGAGAATAAAACCCAACTGCCCATTTCATCACGAAAGTAAAACCCAACTGCCCCCTTCATCACGAGAATAAAACCCAACTGCCCCCTTCATCACGAGAATAAAACCCAACTGCCCCCTTCATCACGAGAGTAAAACCCAACTGCCCCCTTCATCAAGAGAGCAAAACCCAACTGCCCCCTTCATCGCGAGAGTAAAACCCAACTGCCCCCTTCATCGCGAGAGTAAAATCCAACTGCCCCCTTCATCGCGAGAGTAAAACCCAACTGCCCCCTTCATCGCGAGAGTAAAACCCAACGGCCCCCTTCATCACGAGAATAAAACCCAACTGCCCCTTCATCACGAGAGTAAAACCCAACTGCCCAGTTCATCATGAGAATTAATCCCAACTGCCCATTTCATCACGAAAGTAAAACCCAACTGCCCTCTTCATCACGAGAATAAAACCCAACTGCCCCCTTCATCACGAGAGTAAAACCCAACTGCCCCCTTCATCACGAGAGTAAAACCCAACTGCCCCCTTCATCACGAGAGTAAAACCCACCTGCCCCCTTCATCACGAGAGTAAAACCCAACTGCCCCCTTCATCACGAGAGTAAAACCCAACTGCCCCCTTCATCACCAGAGTAAAACCCAACTGCCCCCTTCATCACGAGACTAAAACCCAACTGCCCCCTTCATCACGAGAGTAAAACCCAACTGCCCCCTTCATCACGAGAATAAAACCCAACTGCCTCCTTCATCACGAGAGTAAAACCCAACTGCCCCCTTCATCACGAGAATAAAACCCAACAGCCCCCTTCATCACGAGAATAAAACCCAACTGCCCTCTTCATCACGAGAGTAAAACCCAACTGCCCCCTTCATCACGAGAGTAAAACCCAACTGCCCCCTTCATCAGGAGAGTAAAACCCAACTGCCCCCTTCATCAGGAGAGTAAAACCCAACTGCCCCCTTCATCAGGAGAGTAAAACTCAATTGCCCCCTTCATCACAAGAATAAGACCCAACTGCCCCCTTCATCACGAGAGTCAAACCCAACTGCCCCCTTCATCACGAGAATAAAACCCAACTGCCCATTTCATCACGAAAGTAAAACCCAACTGCCCCCTTCAACACGAGAATAAAACCCAACTGCCCCCTTCATCACGAGAATAAAACCCAACTGCCCCCTTCATCACGAGAGTAAAACCCAACTGCCCCCTTCGTCACGAGACTAAAACCCAACTGCCCCCTTCGTCACGAGAGTAAAACCCAACTGCCCCCTTCATCATGAGAGTAAAACCCAACTGCCCCCTTCGTCACGAGAATAAAACCCAACTGCCCCCTTCATCACGAGAGTAAAACCCAACTGCCCCCTTCATCACGAGAATAAAACCCAACTGCCCCCTTCATCACGAGAATAAAACCCAACTGCCCCCTTCATCACGAGAGTAAAACCCAACTGCCCCCTTCATCACGAGAGTAAAACCCAACTGCCCCCTTCATCACGAGAGTAAAACCCAACTGCCCCCTTCATCACGAGAGTAAAACCCAACTGCCCCCTTCATCACGAGAATAAAACCCAACTGCCCCCTTCATCACGAGAGTAAAACCCAACTGCCCCCTTCATCAAGAGAATAAAACCCAACGGCCCCCTTCATCACGAGTATAAAACCCAACTGCCCCCTTCATCGCGAGAGTAAAACCCAACTGCCCCCTTCATCGCGAGAGTAAAACCCAACTGTCCCCTTCATCGCGAGAGTAAAACCCAACGGCCCCCTTCATCGCGAGAATAAAACCCAACTGCCCCTTCATCGCGAGAGTAAAACCCAACTGCCCCCTTCATCGCGAGAGTAAAACCCAACTGCCCCTTCATCGCGAGAGTAAAACCCAACTGCTCCCTTCATCGCGAGAGTAAAATCCAACTGCCCCCTTCATCGCGAGAGTAAAACCCAACTGCCCCCTTCATCGCGAGAGTAAAACCCAAAGGCCCCCTTCATCACGAGAATAAAACCCAACGGCCCCCTTCATCACGAGAATAAAACCCAACTGCCCCCTTCATCGCGAGAGTAAAACCCAACTGCCCACTTCATCGCGAGAATAAAACCCAACTGCCCCCTTCATCGCGAGAGTAAAACCCAACTGCCCCCTTCATCGCGAGAGTAAAACCCAACTGTCCCCTTCATCGCGAGAGTAAAACCCAACGGCCCCCTTCATCGCGAGAATAAAACCCAACTGCCCCCTTCATCACGAGAATAAAACCCAACTGCCCCCTTCATCACGAGAGTAAAACCCAACTGCCCCCTTCGTCACGAGAGTAAAACCCAACTGCCCCCTTCATCACGAGAGTAAAACCCAACTGCCCCCTTCATCACGAGAGTAAAACCCAACTGCCCCCTTCATCACGAGAATAAAACCCAACTGCCCCCTTCATCACGAGAGTAAAACCCAACTGCCCCCTTCATCAAGAGAATAAAACCCAACGGCCCCCTTCATCACGAGTATAAAACCCAACTGCCCCCTTCATCGCGAGGGTAAAACCCAACTGCCGCCTTCATCGCGAGAATAAAACCCAACTGCCCCCTTCATCACGAGAGTAAAACCCAACTGCCCCCTTCATCGCGAGAATAAAACCCAACGGCCCCCTTCATCGCGAGAATAAAACCCAACTGCCCCCTTCATCGCGAGAGTAAAACCCAACTGCCCACTTCATCGCGAGAATAAAACCCAACTGCCCCCTTCATCGCGAGAGTAAAACCCAACTGCCCCCTTCATCGCGAGAGTAAAACCCAACTGTCCCCTTCATCGCGAGAGTAAAACCCAACGGCCCCCTTCATCGCGAGAATAAAACCCAACTGCCCCTTCATCGCGAGAGTAAAACCCAACTGCCCCCTTCATCGCGAGAGTAAAACCCAACTGCCCCTTCATCGCGAGAGTAAAACCCAACTGCTCCCTTCATCGCGAGAGTAAAATCCAACTGCCCCCTTCATCGCGAGAGTAAAACCCAACTGCCCCCTTCATCGCGAGAGTAAAACCCAAAGGCCCCCTTCATCACGAGAATAAAACCCAACTGCCCCTTCATCACGAGAGTAAAACCCAACTGCCCCCTTCATCATGAGAATTAAACCCAACTGCCCATTTCATCACGAAAGTAAAACCCAACTGCCCTCTTCATCACGAGAATAAAACCCAACTGCCCCCTTCATCACGAGAGTAAAACCCAACTGCCCCCTTCATCACGAGAGTAAAACCCAACTGCCCCCTTCATCACGAGAGTAAAACCCAACTGCCCCCTTCATCACGAGAATAAAACCCTACTGCCCCTTCATCACGAGAATAAAACCCAACTGCCCCCTTCATCACGAGAGTAAAACCCAACTGCCCCCTTCATCATGAGAATTAAACCCAACTGCCCATTTCATCACGAAAGTAAAACCCAACTGCCCTCTTCATCACGAGAATAAAACCCAACTGCCCCCTTCATCACGAAAGTAAAACCCAACTGCCACCTTCATCACGAGAGTAAAACCCAACTGCCCCCTTCATCACGAGAGTAAAACCCAACTGCCCCCTTCAACACGAGAATAAAACCCAACTGCCCCCTTCATCACGAGAATAAAACCCAACTGCCCCCTTCATCACGAGAGTAAAACCCAACTGCCCCCTTCATCGCGAGAGTAAAACCCAACTGTCCCCTTCATCGCGAGAGTAAAACCCAGCGGCCCCCTTCATCGCGAGAATAAAACCCAACTGCCCCTTCATCGCGAGAGTAAAACCCAACTGCCCCCTTCATCGCGAGAGTAAAACCCAACTGCCCCTTCATCGCGAGAGTAAAATCCAACTGCTCCCTTCATCGCGAGAGTAAAATCCAACTGCCCCCTTCATCGCGAGAGTAAAACCCAACTGACCCCTTCATCACGAGAATAAAACCCAACGGCCCCCTTCATCGCGAGAGTAAAACCCAACGGCCCCCTTCATCACGAGAATAAAACCCAACTGCCCCTTCATCACGAGAGTAAAACCCAACTGCCCCCTTCATCATGAGAATTAAACCCAACTGCCCATTTCATCACGAAAATAAAACCCAACTGCCCTCTTCATCACGAATATAAAACCCAACTGCCCCCTTCATCACGAGAGTAAAACCCAACTGCCCCCTTCATCACGAGAGTAAAACCCAACTGCCCCCTTCATCACGAGAGTAAAACCCAACTGCCCCCTTCATCACGAGAATAAAACCCAACTGCCCCTTCATCACGAGAATAAAACCCAACTGCCCCCTTCATCACGAGAGTAAAACCCAACTGCCCCCTTCATCATGAGAATTAAACCCAACTGCCCATTTCATCACGAAAGTAAAACCCAACTGCCCTCTTCATCACGAGAATAAAACCCAACTGCCCCCTTCATCACGAGAGTAAAACCCAACTGCCCCCTTCATCACGAGAGTAAAACCCAACTGCCCCCTACATCACGAGAATAAAACCCAACTGCCCCCTTCATCACGAGAATTAAACCCAACTGCCCCCTTTCATCACGAGCGTAAAACCCAACTGCCCCCTTCATCAAGAGAATAAAACCCAACTGCCCATTTCATCACGAAAGTAAAACCCAACTGCCCTCTTCATCACGAGAATAAAACCCAACTGCCCCCTTCATCACGAGACTAAAACCCAACTGCCCCCTTCATCACGAGAGTAAAACCCAACTGCCCCCTTCATCACGAGAGTAAAACCCAACTGCCCCCTTCATCACGAGAGTAAAACCCAACTGCCCCCTTCATCACGAGAGTAAAACCCAACTGCCCCTTCATCACGAGAGTAAAACCCAACTGCCCCCTTCATCACGAGAATAAAACCCAACTGCCCCCTTCATCACGAGAATAAAACCCAACTGCCCATTTCATCACGAAAGTAAAACCCTACTGCCCTCTTCATCACGAGAATAAAACCCAACTGCCCCCTTCATCACGAGAGTAAAACCCAACTGCCCCCTTCATCACGAGAGTAAAACCCAACTGCCCCCTTCATCACGAGAGTAAAACCCAACTGCCCCCTTCATCACGAGAACAAAACCCAACTGCCCCCTTCATCACGAGAATAAAACCCAACTGCCCCCTTCATCACGAGAATAAAACCCAACTGCCCCCTTCATCACGAGAACAAAACCCAACTGCCCCCTTCATCACGAGAATAAAACCCAACGGCCCCCTTCATCACGAGAATAAAACCCAACTGCCCCCTTCATCACGAGAGTAAAACCCAACTGCCCCCTTCATCACGAGAGTAAAACCCAACTGCCCCCTTCATCACGAGAGTAAAACCCAACTGCCCCCTTCATCACGAGAATAAAACCCAACGGCCCCCTTCATCACGAGAATAAAACCCAACAGCCCCCTTCATCATGAGAGTAAAACCCAACTGCCCCCTTCATCACGAGAGTAAAACCCAACTGCCCCCTTCATCACGAGAATAAAACCCAACTGCCCCCTTCATCACGAGAATAAAACCCAACTGCCCGCTTCATCACGAGAGTAAAACCCAACTGCCCCCTTCATCGCGAGAATAAAACCCAACGGCCCCCTTCATCGCGAGAATAAAACCCAACTGCCCCCTTCATCGCGAGAGTAAAACCCAACTGCCCCCTTCATCGCGAGAATAAAACACAACTGCCCCCTTCATCGCGAGAGTAAAACCCAACTGCCCCCTTCATCGCGAGAGTAAAACCCAACGGCCCCCTTCATCGTGAGAGTAAAACCCAACTGCCCCCTTCATCGCGAGAATAAAACCCAACTGCCCCTTCATCGCGAAAGTAAAACCCAACTGCCCCCTTCATCGCGAGACTAAAACCCAATTGCCCCCTTCATCGCGAGAGTAAAACCCAACTGCCCCCTTCATCACGAGAGTAAAACCCAACTGCCCCCTTCATCACGAGAGTAAAACCCAACGGCCCCCGTCATCACGAGAATAAAACCCAACTGCCCCTTCATCACGAGAGTAAAACTCAACTGCCCCCTTCATCACGAGAATAAAACCCAACTGCCCATTTCATCACGAAAGTAAAACCCTACTGCCCTCTTCATCACGAGAATAAAACCCAACTGCCCCCTTCATCACGAGAGTAAAACCCAACTGCCCCCTTCATCACGAGAGTAAAACCCAACTGCCCCCTTCATCACGAGAGTAAAACCCAACTGCCCCCTTCATCACGAGAGTAAAACCCAACTGCCCCCGTCATCACGAGAGTAAAACCCAACTGCCCCCTTCATCACGAGAATAAAACCCAACTGCCTCCTTCATCACGAGAGTAAAGCCCAGCTGCCCCCTTCATCACGAGAACAAAACCCAACGGCCCCCTTCATCACGAGAATAAAACCCAACTGCCCCCTTCATCACGAGAGTAAAACCCAACTGCCCCCTTCATCACGAGAATAAAACCCAACTGCCCCCTTCATCACAAGAGTAAAACCCAACTGCCCCCTTCATCACGAGAATAAAACCCAATGGCCCCCTTCATCACGAGAATAAAACCCAACTGCCCCCTTCATCGCGAGAGTAAAACCCAACTGCCCCCTTCATCGCGAGAATAAAACCCAACTGCCTCCTTCATCACGATAGTAAAACCCAACTGCCCCCTTCATCACGAGAATAAAACCCAACGGCCCCCTTCATCACGAGAATTAAACCCAACTGCCCCCTTCATCACGAGAGTAAAACCCAACTGCCCCCTTCATCACGTGAGTAAAACTCAATTGCCCCCTTCATCAGGAGAGTAAAACCCAACTGCCCCCTTCATCAGGAGAGTAAAACCCAACTGCCCCCTTCATCAGGAGAGTAAAACTCAACTGCCCCCTTCATCAGGAGAGTAAAACTCAATTGCCCCCTTCATCACGAGAATAAGACCCAACTGCCCCCTTCATCACGAGAGTAAAACCCAACTGCCCCCTTCATCACGAGAATAAAACCCAACTGCCCATTTCATCACGAAAGTAAAACCCAACTGCCCCCTTCATCACGAGAATAAAACCCAACTGCCCCCTTCATCACGAGAATAAAACCCAACTGCCCCCTTCATCACGAGAGTAAAACCCAACTGCCCCCTTCATCACGAGAGTAAAACTCAATTGCCCCCTTCATCAGGAGAGTAAAACCCAACTGCCCCCTTCATCAGGAGAGTAAAACCCAACTGCCCCCTTCATCAGGAGAGTAAAATTCAATTGCCCCCTTCATCACAAGAATAAGACCCAACTGCCCCCTTCATCACGAGAGTAAAACCCAACTGCCCCCTTCATCACGAAAGTAAAACCCAACTGCCCCCTTCATCACAAGAATGAAACCCAACTGCCCCCTTCATCACGAGAATAAAACCCAACTGCCCCCTTCATCACGAGAGTAAAACCCAACTGCCCCCTTCATCACGAGACTAAAACCCAACTGCCCCCTTCGTCACGAGAGTAAAACCCAACTGCCCCCTTCATCACGAGAGTAAAACCCAACTGCCCCCTTCGTCACGAGAATAAAACCCAACTGCCCCCTTCTTCACGAGAATAAAACCCAACTGCCCCCTTCGTCACGAAAGTAAAACCCAACTGCCCTCTTCGTCACGAGAATAAAACCCAACTGCCCCCTTCGTCACGAAAGTAAAACCCAACTGCCCTCTTCGTCACGAGAATAAAACCCAACTGCCCCTTCGTCAGGAGAATAAAACCCAACTGCCCCCTTCATCACGAGAGTAAAACCCAACAGCCCCCTTCATCACGAGAATAAAACCCAACTGCCTCCTTTATCACGAGAGAAAAACCCAACTGACCCCTTCATCACGAGAATAAAACCCAACGGCCCCCTTCATCACGAGAATAAAACCCAACGGCCCCCTTCATCACGAGAATAAAACCCAACTGCCCCTTCGTCAGGAGAATAAAACCCAACTGCCCCCTTCATCACGAGAATAAAACCCAACTGCCCCCTTCATCACGAGAGTAAAACCCAACTGCCCCCTTTATCACGAGAGTAAAACCCAACTGCCCCCTTCATCACGAGAGTAAAACCCAACTGCACCCTTCATCACGAGAGTAAAACCCAACTGCCCCCTTCATCACGAGAGTAAAACCCAACTGCCCCCTTCATCACGAGAATGAAACCCAACTGCCCCCTTCATCACGAGAGTAAAACCCAACTGCCCCCTTCATCACGAGAATAAAACCCAACGGCCCCCTTCATCACGAGAATAAAACCCAACTGCCCCTTCATCACGAGAGTAATACAACTGCCCCTTCACTATGAGAGTTACTTCCTCAAAGAAAACTAAGTGGTTGCCTGATTTGTAAAAAGTGAATCATTCCCATCATGGGGAATCGACTCCAAAGCTTTAGTGTTGACTCTTGGGTTTCAGTTCAGTGAATTGATTCTTTTGGGAATCGACTCAGCACCTTTGATGTGAACCGAATGTAGGATGAAAAGATTATATATATATATATATATATATATATATATATATATATATGTGTGTGTGTGTTTACGTTATGCCGATGCTGTACAGTGTGATCTTCACTTTCAGCGATGTCGCAGCACGCCTCAGAACTCTGATTGATAATAATAAAACTGTTTCCACCACAGAATTTTATCAATCCCTGTTGCATCCTTATTTTTTTCACATAATCCAGTGCATAAAGTCCTGAGGTTCTGTGGTTGCGTATCCTGGTGTGTTCAGAAGCTCACCATCACAGCAGCGATGACGAGCTTCAGACGAGCCATGGATACGAGTTGGAGCTGAAAGGTCGAGTGTGAACACGTGTGGAGACTGCGCTTGTTATTTCAGCAGCGATTCCCGTGTGTACGATTTTTTTTCTTTTTCATTTCCGTTTCCGGTTGAGAGTACGTTGTGTGCATTCTGGCTGCCGCTTCTCACCGGAGCTTTTTTATTTTATTTTCTCTCTTTTTTTATTTGTTTTTTTTCTGTGTGATTGTGTAGTTTGATGTTTATTTGAGTGTTTTGTCCGCCGGTTGTGGCGTAGCTCCGGACCCAGTTTTGGGCTTCGGTTCCCTCCAAGCCTTGGGTCGCTGTGGGTGATGCCTGAGCTCCCAGCTATGGACTCCAGCGAGCTCATTGCTCATTTTAACACTGTGGTTGTCCAGTGCTCTGTGCTTTAATGCTTGGCATGATGTTCCAAGCGATGTTGCTTGGTGGCGTCTCGGCGGCTGTGCAGGCGGTTTGGGACACGCCAGCGCTCTGCGTGGCGGTGCTTCTGTGCTCGCTTTGTGGAGCCATGGCGTGGTGTTCGAGCGATGTTGCTGGCGGAGTCACAGTGGCTGTGCTGGCGGTGTGGGACTTGTTTTCGTGCACCTTTTGGTGGGACTGTGGCTGCTACACCACTGGAATGACATCCTGACCCCTATTTGGTGGACTTTTTTTTTTTCTTCTGTCTATAATTGTAAAGCGACCTTGGGTTTTGAGAAAGGCGCTATATAAATTGAACCTATTATTATTATTATTATTACTGTGCTCTTGGAGAATTAGGACAGTGATGTTTCCAGGCCCAGAGGACCCGAACACAGCAATAGCACTTCAGTGCATCACACATGGTTCTGATAAGAGCAGGATGGGAACCACAAATACCTCGGCTAAAAGGATCCGCCTCCATAAACACCATCATTACAGAGAATGATGGCAACTTGAGGTGATTTGTTCGAGCAGAAAGCACACAGTATGAGATTAAACATGTGCTGGAGTTTACTGTGACCCTCAGGCCAAATGTTCATCAAGAGCCTGAAGAAGAACCTCTCATCAAATCCTGTGGTTACCTCCTGAAATCCAGACCCCCACACAGAGGCATGTGCACATGCAGAATCCGTGGCTGGATTTGTGCTGCTGTTTTCCTGATAAGATTCCAGAGGCTGGTTTTGATCCATAGCACTAAGTCCTGCGCTGGGCCTGCTCTTCTTCTCTCACAGATTAGCTGGTGAAGAATGTTGTCTGTTCAGCTGCAGGAACCTACACCATCAGCCCCGGGTTCTATGAAGACAGAGGTGTGAATAAAAAGTGATGGCGATATCTGGAGGTGTGAGGATTAACTGTAACAGCAAGCAGCTCCTCACCGAGAGATGAAAGTGACACCCAAGTTTTCCCATCGGCACGGCCATAAGGACCCTGAGTGCTGATGTGAACGAACAGAGTGGCGGCTGTTGAGCGGGAAAGTGCTGCTACAGACAGGTATGACAGACAGGAATGCTGATCTGAGGTCAGGTGGTCAAAACTCCAGCACGTCCTATCAGTTCAGCTCATTCAGCAGCCTCGGGCAGATTTAATTCCCAGGAATTTTCCCACAGTCCTAAAAGCAGCTCTCTGATGGAAAGAGAACGATCCGACTCGACACGACTGCTCGGGACACGTCACACACCAGCCATCCTGATTATATCAAGATAAAAGTTTGGCTCAAATTCATTTTTTTAAACTTGCATCCTTTGATTTAAAACTTCTGTATAAACCTGTTTTGAGGGCGGAGCTATGAATAAACATTCTATGAGCAAAATATCATCATATTCATATATTCATATTCATATATCATCAATATCATCTGGAGTTTGCATGTTCTCCCCGTGTCTGCGTGGGTTTCCTCCGGGTGCTCCGGTTTCCCCCACAGTCCAAAGACATGCAGTTAGGTTGGCGTGGGGCGGCCTTGGGCTGAGGTGCCCTTGAGCGAGGTACCGAACCCCTGACTGCTCCCCGGGCACTCTGGTGTGGCTGCCCACTGCTCTGAGTGTGTGTGTGTGTGTGTGTGTGTGTTCACTGCTTCAGATGGGTTAAATGCAGAGGATGAATTTCACTGTGCTTGAAGTGTGCATGTGACGAATAAAGGTTTCTTCTTCTTCATATGTTGAATCAATCCTGATATGAGATCCACATGAACCTGTGAGCTAAGTCAGAGAATTGAGCTAAAATCAGTGTACTCAGGTTGCGACATCACTAAATAACTTCACAGATATGCAGAAGATTAGATGGTGATGGCTTTAACCGGAAACTTGTTGCTGCAGAACCTTTTTAAAGTTCACTAATGAATTTGGTGTATGACATCACAAAATAACCACGTATTTGAACCAATCACAGTACAATATGCAAATTATCTAATAATAATAACAACAACAATGATGATGATTATGTTGATGATGCCACCCTACCTGCAAAATGAATGAATAAAAAAAACAGTTTGCAGTGCTTGAATATCCTTCTAGATTTGGACCAATTATGGTCTCGTCTCGTCTTCTTCCGCTTATCTGGGGCCGGGTCGCGGAGGCAGCAGTCTAAGCATGGAAGCCCAAACTTCCCTTTCCCCAGACACCTCGGCCAGCTCCTCGGGAAGAACACCGAGGCGTTCCCAGGCCAGCCGAGAGACATAGTCCCTCCAGCGTGTCCTGGGTCTCCCCCGGGGCCTCTTCCCGGGGGGACATGCCTGGAACACCTCCCCAGGGAGGCGTCCAGGAGGCATCCGAAAAAGATGCCCGAGCCACCTCAGCTGATTCCTCTCGATGTGGAGGAGCAGCGGCTCTACTCCGAGCTCCTCCCGAGTGACTGTGCTTCTCACCCTATCTCTAAGGGAGTGCCCAGCCATCCTGCGAAGGAAACTCATTTCGGCCGCTTGTATCCGCGATCTTGTTCTTTCGGTCATTACCCAAAGCTCATGACCATAGGTGAGAGTCAGAACGTAGATCGACCGGTAAATTGAGAGCTTCGCCTTTTGGCTCAGCTCCTTCTTCACCACGACGGACCGGTAAAGCGACCGCATCACTGCGGAGGCTGCACCGATCCGCCTGTCGATCTCACGCTCCATCCTTCCCTCACTCGTGAACAAGATCCCGAGATACTTAAACTCCTCCACTTGAGGCAGGACTTCTCCACCAACCTGGAGAGGGCAATCCACCCTTTTCCGGTCGAGAACCATGGCCTCGGACTTGGAGGTGCTGATTCTCATCCCAGCCACTTCACACTCGACTGCAAACCACCCCAGTGCATGCTGAAGGTCCTGGTTTGAAGAAGCCAACAGGACAACATCATCCGCAAAAAGCAGAGATGAAATCCTGTGGTTCCCAAACAGGATTCCTTCCGGCCCCTGGCTGCGCCTAGAAATTCTGTCCATAAAAATTATGAAGAGAACCGGTGACAAAGGGCAGCCCTGCCGGAGTCCAACATGCACTGGGAACAGGTCTGACTTACTGCCGGCAATGCGAATCAGACTCCTGCTCCATTCGTACAGGGACCGGACAGCCCTTAGCAAAGAGCCCCGAACCCCATACTCCCGAAGCACCCCCCACAGAATACCACGGGGGACACGGTCGAATGCCTTCTCCAGATCCACAAAGCACATGTGGACTGGTTGGGCAAACTCCCATGAACCCTCGAGCACCCTATGAAGGGTATAGAGCTGGTCCAGTGTTCCGCGACCAGGACGAAAACCACATTGTTCCTCCTGGATCCGAGGTTCGATTATTGGTCGAATTCTCCTCTCCAGTAACCTGGAGTAAACCTTCCCTGGGAGGCTGAGAAGTGTGATTCCCCTATAATTGGAGCACACTCTCTGGTCCCCTTTCTTAAAAAGAGGGACCACCACCCCAGTCTGCCACTCCAGAGGCACTGTCCCCGACTGCCATGCGATGTTGCAGAGGCGTGTCAACCAAGACAGCCCCACAACATCCAGAGACTTGAGATACTCAGGGCAGATCTCATCCACCCCCGGTGCCTTGCCACCGAGGAGCTTGCAAACCACCTCAGTGACTTCGGCTTGGGTAATGGACGAGTCCACCTCTGAGTCATCAGCCTCAGTCTCCTCAGTGGAAGACATGACGGTGGGATTGAGGAGATTCTCAAAGTATTCCTTCCACTGCCCGACAATGTCCCCAGTCGAGGTCAACAGCTCCCCACCCGCACTGTAAACAGTGTTGGCAGAGTACTGCTTCCCCCTCCTGAGGCGCCGGACAGTTTGCCAGAATTTCTTCGAGGCCGACCGATAGTCCTTCTCCATGGTCTCCTCGAACTCCTCCCAGTTCCGAGTTTTTGCCTCCGCAACTGCCCGAGCTGCAGCACGCCTGGCCTGCCGATACCAGTCAGCTGCCTCAGGAGTCCCGGAGGTCAACATGGCCCGATAGGACTCCTTCTTCAGCTTGACGACATCCCTTACTTCCGGTGTCCACCACCGGGTTCGGGGATTGCCGCCACGACAGGCACCGGAGACCTTGTGGCCACAGCTCCGAACAGCTGCATCCACAATGGAGGTAGAGAACATGGTCCACTCAGATTCAATGTCCCCCGCCTCCCTCGGAAGCTGGGAAAAGCTCTCCCGGAGGTGGGAGTTAAAGACCTCCCCAACAGAGTGCTCGGCCAGACGTTCCCAGCAGACCCTCACCATACGTTTGGGCCTGCCAGGTCTGTCCAGCTTCCTCCTCCGCCAGCGGATCCAACTCACCACCAGGTGGTGATCAGTTGACAGCTCAGCCCCTCTCTTCACCCGAGTGTCCAAGACATAGGGCCGGAGATCAGATGAAACGACTACAAAGTCGATCATCGACCTCCGACCTAAGGTGTCCTGGTGCCACGTGCACTCATGGACACCCCTATGCTTGAACATGGTGTTCGTTATGGACAAACCGTGACTAGCACAGAAGTCCAATAACAAAACACCACTCGGGTTCGGATCGGGGAGGCCGTTCCTCCCAACCACACCCCTCCAGGTGTCACTGTCGTCGCCCACGTGAGCATTGAAGTCCCCCAGTAGCACAATGGAGTCCCCAGTCTGAGCACCCCTCAGTACCTCTCCCAGGGACTCCAAGAAGGCCGGATACTCTATACTGCTATTTGGCCCGTAGGCACAAACAACAGCAAGAGCCCTCTCCCCAATCCGAAGGCGCAGAGAGGCGACCCTCTCGTTCACTGGGGTAAACTCCAACACATGGCAGCTGAGCTGGGGAGCTATAAGCAAGCCCACACCAGCCCGCCGCCGCTCACCATGGGAGACTCCAGAGAAGTGGAAAGTCCAGCCCCTCTCGAGGAGCTGGGTTCCAGAGCCCAAGCTGTGCATGGAGGTGAGCCCGACTATCTCTAGCTGGTACCTCTCAACCTCCCACACAAGCTCAGGCTCTTTCCCCCCCAGCGAAGTGACATTCCATGTCCCAACAGCCAGCCGCTGTGTCCGGGGATCAGGTCGTCGAGGCCCCTGCCTTCGACTGCCACCCAATCCACACTGCACCAATCCCCTACTGCTACCTCTGTGGGTGGTGAACCCACAGGAGGTCGGGCCCACATCACCTCTTCGGGCTGAGCCCGGCCGGGCCCCATGGGCAAAGGCCCGGCCACCAAGCGCTCGCATACGAGCCCCAACCCCGGGCCTGGCTCCAGGGTGGGGCCCCGGCTGCGTCATACCGGGCGACGTCACGGTCCTTGCTTTTTTCTCCATAGGGGTTTTTGGTGAACTGCTCTTGGTCTGGCCTGTCACCTAGGACCTGTCTGCCTTGGGAAACCCTGACAGGGGCATAATGCCCCAAACAACATAGGTCCTAGGATCATTCAAGCACACAAACCCCTCCACTACAATAAGGTGGCAGTTCTAGGAGGGGACCAAGTTCTCTGAGTATCAGATGCTCAGTGTACAGCTCTCACCCAAACCTGTCAGAATATTTTATAACCACATCTGTTAACATTAGTTAAGTTTAAAAGCTTAGTTTCTGGGTAACATCGTCATTCAGGAGTAATTTGCACATCATACCAATTATGGTATGATGTGCAAATTACTCCTGAATGATGATGTTACCCAGAAACTAAGCTTTTAAACTTAACTAATGTTAACAGATGTGGTTATAAAATATTCTGACAGGTTTGGGTGAGAGCTGTACACTGAGCCTCTGATACTCAACTCCACATCTGTGATTAATGTTTACTCTCAGTTAGCTAACCAGCTAACTAAATTAGCTCATGTTCATAACTTTAGGGCTGTTAGGAAAGACAGGAGGACATGGAGATGCTTATAATTTGCATACTCATGAATATTCAAAATATCCTAGCATTTTGATAAGGGTATTTATGAAGTAGAAGCAGAGGAGTAGAGATATTTAGATATTATACAGTTAATTATTCAACATACAATTGTGATATGATTTAAGAATTAATGATTATATTATTTTTAAACTTTACATGGGGTCATTTGATTTACAAAAAAAATAGAGCAGTGAGAGAAACAAACTCATCGTGTGTTTTATTTATACGGACAAAAATGTGCTGAAACACTGAGTGAATAGAAGAAGAAATCTTTATTTGTCACATGCACACTTCAAGCACAGTGAAATTCATCCTCTGCATTTAACCCATCTGAAGCAGTGAACACACACCCAGAGCAGTGGGCAGCCACACCAGAGCGCCCGGGAAGCAGTCCGGGGTTCGGTACCTCGCTCAAGGGCACCTCAGCCCAAGGCCGCCCCACATTAACCTAACTGCATGTCTTTGGACTGTGGGGAAAACCGGAGCACCCGGAGGAAACCCATGCAGACACGGGGAGAACATGCAAACTCCACACAGAAAGGCCCTCGCCGGCCGCTGGATTCGAACCCGGACCTTCTTACTGTGAGGCGACCGTGCTAACCACTACACCACCTTGCTGCCTGATTTACAGATCCTGCAGCCTAAGGCTTGGGTGTGTTTGAGTAAAACACTTGAAAAACCTCAGGGTTGGGTGTAAAATCTTTTGATTTTCTCCTACAGTATAACAAACAGCTAAACCGAGACGCTGTGGTCAAGCTGGTCTTCTGTTTGCAACAACCCCCAGTTTAAGATTAATGATGATGGAGCACCTTTAATATAAACCTAATAAACTCTGTAATGGGGCACGAGCTCAGCCGAGCACAGCAAAATTAAATAAACGCTGTCCAGCACTGCGAAGTCACTTTAGAACACGCCCCTTTACATTACACAGCCTTTTGTTCTTGGAGCATCGACAGATAAGTAGATTAAAGAGCAAAGCTGATCAATAGACAATCACTTAGTGTACGAGAGCTGTGCCAGAACCGAGTCGCACTAACCTCAGCCCAAAGCAGCATGGCGAGAGAGAGAGAGAGAGACAGACAGACAGACAGACAGAGAGAGACAGACAGACAGACAGACAGACAGAGAGCGAAAGAGACAGACAGAGAGAAAGAGAGACAGACAGACAGACAGACAGACAGAGAGTGAAAGAGACAGACAGAGAGAGAGAGAGAGACAGACAGAGAGCGAAAGAGACAGACAGACAGACAGAGAGAGAGAGAGAGACAGACAGACAGAGAGCGACCCCTCACAGCTTACATCTATAATCTCCTTTCAGAATTCATCATAAAGCTAATGATCCATTTCCTGCTTAGCATGCAAAAAGCAGTGTAGAATGAAGCAGAAAGGAAAATCAGTCACACACACACTGGAATTAAGTTCCATATAAAGTGTTAGATTTATGCTGATACCAAAACAATTTAACACACCAGATAGATAATAGAGATTCTGTCCAAGTCTGAAGAGTAATAGATTTTTAAAATGAACATGTAGCTGAGTGAAACTGCAGCTAAACAGGAGCACTAATATTATATATAGGTGTTATATTTATATATTTCATTCACCCTCCATCTAGTGTACGATGGGCGTGGTTCTTGACCTGAGACCCTACTGTAAGGGTTTTGATCTCATCTGACACAGCAACCTCCCAATAACTCAAAATGGAAATTAGTACAAATTATAAACTAATACAACGCCAGTTCCAAAAAAAGTTGGGACAAAGTACAAATTGTAAATAAAAACAGAATGCAATAATTTACAAATCTCAAAAACTGATATTGTATTCACAATAGAACATAGACAACATATCAAATGTCGAAAGTGAGACATTTTGAAATTTCATGCCAAATATTGGCTCATTTGAAATTTCATGACAGCAACACATCTCAAAAAAGTTGGGACAGGGGCAATAAGAGGCTGGAAAAGTTAAAGGGACAAAAAAGGAACAGCTGGAGGACCAAATTGCAACTCATTAGGCCAATTGGCAATAGGTCATTAACATGACTGGGTATAAAAAGAGCATCTTGGAGTGGCAGCGGCTCTCAGAAGTAAAGATGGGAAGAGGATCACCAATCCCCCTAATTCTGCGCCGACAAATAGTGGAGCAATATCAGAAAGGAGTTCGACAGTGTAAAATTGCAAAGAGTTTGAACATATCATCATCTACAGTGCATAATATCATCAAAAGATTCAGAGAATCTGGAAGAATCTCTGTGCGTAAGGGTCAAGGCCGGAAAACCATACCGGGTGCCCGTGATCTTCGGGCCCTTAGACGGCACTGCATCACATACAGGCATGCTTCTGTATTGGAAATCACAAAATGGGCTCAGGAATATTTCCAGAGAACATTATCTGTGAACACAATTCACCGTGCCATCCGCCGTTGCCAGCTAAAACTCTATAGTTCAAAGAAGAAGCCGTATCTAAACATGATCCAGAAGCGCAGACGTCTTCTCTGGGCCAAGGCTCATTTAAAATGGACTGTGGCAAAGTGGAAAACTGTTCTGTGGTCAGACGAATCAAAATGTGAAGTTCTTTATGGAAATCAGGGACGCCGTGTCATTCGGACTAAAGAGGAGAAGGACGACCCGAGTTGTTATCGGCGCTCAGTTCAGAAGCCTGCATCTCTGATGGTATGGGGTTGCATTAGTGCGTGTGGCATGGGCAGCTTACACATCTGGAAAGACCCCATCAATGCTGAAAGGTATATCCAGGTTCTAGAGCAACATATGCTCCCATCCAGACGACGTCTCTTTCAGGGAAGACCTTGCATTTTCCAACATGACAATGCCAAACCACATACTGCATCAATTACAGCATCATGGCTGTGTAGAAGAAGGGTCCGGGTACTGAACTGGCCAGCCTGCAGTCCAGATCTTTCACCCATAGAAAACATTTGGCGCATCATAAAACGGAAGATACGACAAAAAAGACCCAAGACAGTTGAGCGACTAGAATCCTACATTAGACAAGAATGGGTTAACATTCCTATCCCTAAACTTGAGCAACTTGTCTCCTCAGTCCCCAGACGTTTACAGACTGTTGTAAAGAGAAAAGGGGATGTCTCACAGTGGGAAACATGGCCTTGTCCCAACTTTTTTGAGATGTGTTGTTGTCGTGAAATTTAAAATCCCCTAATTTTTCTCTTTAAATGATACATTTTCTCAGTTTAAACATTTGATGTGTCATCTATGTTCTATTCTGAATAAAATATGGAATTTTGAAACTTCCACATCATTGCATTCCATTTTCATTTACAATTTGTACTTTGTCCCAACTTTTTTGGAATCAGGGTTGTACTTTAAAATTTTACAGTGCATTTGTATTCTATAATCTACAGTTCTGTGTAAAAGTCTGAGACACATGCAAAGAAATGCTGTCGACCAAAAACGGCTTAAAAATAATAAAATGAAATGTTTCAGCATTAAAAAAAATACTATAAACAGTAATCACTAAGCCATAATAAATGAAATAAAATCAATATTTGGTGTGAGACGACCCTTTGCTTAAAAAACAAAACAAAACATATATGTATATATAAATCCGTCTGAGGTCCAGTGAGGTCAGTTTTATGCTGAAATGATCTGTAGGTTTTCCTGAGCATCTTCCAGAACCAGCCGCAGTTCTTCTGGACACTTTGACTGTCTCACTCACTTCTTCATTTTACACCAAAACCCAGCAGCCTTCAGTATGCTTTCTTTTTTCATCTGAAAAGTGTCTCTTATGGAATATGCTGCTCAGATACAAACTTTTTTTTCTGTAACATTTAATTTTGTGTTGGAAAACAAATGCTTGGACTCTAAAATGTTTTTGTACTGACTCGATAATGTAGAAATCATAAAATAGAAATCTATAACAAAGTCTGGATGAAAAAAAGGGGGGGCTGAAGACTTTTGTACAGTACTGTATATAAAAGCAAAAAACTCAACAAAATGGGTGAAGCTTCTTATTTAAAGGTTACATAAAGCTTTTGAACATCATGCTTTAATCGTTAAACATCTAAAAGTGAAAAGACACACGAGTTCTTTAGATTTTCCACATTTAACAACAGTTTTCTGTGTCGGGGTGCGTCAGGGTGTGTAACTGCACTTTAATGACAGGGCTGGGCTTGTGTGTCACACTGCAGCAAATCAATATCAGATAAATATCCAATAGCTAATGGTCAGGCTCGTCTGCTTTGTAATATCTCCTTGGAATATCAAACATTTCACACTGAAAGCATCACCTTGGTGGGCGGAGCTTTCATTTCTTGTCCTGCTTTAGTAAATATAACATTTAAATATCTGTATATGATATGATAAACATGGATCTTTGCTGTAGATGATCATGTAAAGGTGGTTAACCCAGTGAGATTTTCTCTTCTACACTCTGTAACAGGTAGAATTTTCAGCAGGTTTGGATTTTAACTGACACCAGAACAGCTGCAGTCCAGCTACAGACTGAAACATCACCGTCACGGTCTGGTGAGATTATACACACACTGCAACATACAGCATGAGGACTGTGTTTTTTGTTTTATAGTTTTGGAGCTATAAACCACAAGTGTACCTCACAAACACACGTCTGTTTTAAACAGCTGCTCTGTGCTGCAGTGTGCGGAGTAACGGCCACTCGGGTGAAGGTGAGAGCACAGAACTACATTCTAAATAAAATCAAGTAAAACTCTCCTATTCACATCTCTCACACACGCACACCTGCACTGTGCACATCCTGTACCGAAATATCACATCAGCGACTGCAGCAAAAATTCCCAGAGTCCAGAGTTTTCCCTTCAGACTGAAAAACGTTGTGGAGAAACTATTCCAAGCGTGGACGTTGGAATGGACGGAACGCTGTGTGGGTGTAAATACGGAAATAAAATACACAGGAAGTGAAGTTGGCAGGGAATGATTCTGGTGAACTCATCACTGATTGACGCTGTCTCTCCTCATCTCCGGTGCCTCGAGAGCGTCCTCCTCCTCCTCCTCCTCCTCCTCATGCCTGCCCAGTGTGTAATAAACCCAGAGAAAGAACAGGATGTTTCACTGAAGACTGAAGTGGGTCAGTCACTATCACAATAGCAGAATCTCTGAAATGCTGAGCTTTTATCCTTTCCAAGAGAAAAATTGGGCTTCACTAAAACATTATTTTTTTTTATTACCACAGTATGTTTAACTGCAGAGTTTAAAAACAACTTTGAGCATAAAATTATAATATTTTCAATGTAATTTTCTGGGTAAAAGTGAACAGTGGGACAGATTATAGTGGTGTAAAATGGAGGATGTTTTAACAGAAATGTTCAATGATTTTGGAAAAAGGAAATTTCTCCAAAACTGTCAAATACTAAAGCTCAACAAAACCTGTAGAGAAATACTGACTGGTGACTCATCAACGATTCACGGCTCTATTTGTTGGTAATAACACAGAAACAGCAGTTTGTTACCTGAAGATCAGCCATAACTGTTAAATCAGATGATGAGAGCTTACACACCGCTGATGCTGCTGAGAGTAAAGGGGATAAAATGACCCCTGGAGTCCAGAAGGCTGTAGAGCGCATCCCTGAGTGTTCTCAATGCACCCTTTGGTCAGTTATTATCTACAATCAAGATAATATTTTGTTAAGAGCAGAAAGCAACATGGCAGATGTAACAGCAGATGTTTATATGAGAGTTAATCTCACAGTGAGGATTTAATCCTGAAATTACACACCTCAGGATTCAGAGCGCAGACGTTACAGTGAGATCTGTTCAACATGAGAGTTGGTCTAAAACAGAGGCATGTCTCAGTTACGCTCAGCTCTGTACTAAACGTATGTTTCTGGTATGATATTGGCTCAAAGTGAAGAGCAGTGTTGGGTCCAGACCCACCATGAGCATTTGATGAAATCACTGAACTTAACCTGGTTGGGAAAAGCTGCACGTTGAACTGAACTTTCATGTTGGGCGTGACTCCACGTTGGGCCGACCACTGAGTTTGGGCAGAAGCCCCTGGTGGTGGCTCCATGGTCAGAAAGTCATGGGGTCAAGCCTCAGTACTGCTATATGGCCACTACTGGGCCCTTGAGCAAGGCCCTTAACCCTCTCTCCTCCAGGGGGCGCTGTATTACGGCTGACCCTGTTCTCGGACTCCAGCTTCCTAACAAGCTGGGAAATGTGAAGAAAAGAATTTCACTGTACTGTGATGTAAATGTGACAAAGTTTTCTTATTATTATTCTTATTCTCTTCCTGCGGGGCAGAAACTGGACGGAGAGTCACTGCTCTCATCTTTTAGGTTTTAGAAGTTGCTTTCTATCACTTTCTATTAAAAATAAAACATAATTGGTAGCCAGACAGTGAAGAGAGTTTACCACAAAACTCTGAGCCATCTAACAAACACAAGCGTTATAACAAACACGTCCTGATGTAATCTCTGACGTGAACATACACTCACGACACAGAAAAAGGAGTGGCACCTTCATGCACCTTTTCATCCTGACTATCATCATCATCATCATCTCCAAAACACTTCTGATGACCTTCTCACACAATGATTCAGTTGTTGTGAAGGTCATCTTGAAGTTTTACGAGATGAGATGAGATATTACTGAAAGTGCAAACTTCAATATCAGGAAAGTGTCTTTACTGAAAACAGGTTGGGGGATTTGTTCTGCAGTAACAGGGGAAAATCTACAAAAAAAAAAGACAAACACGGACTTTAGGGGCTAAAGATTGTTCCAAAGAGTAAAGAATGGGAAGAAAAGGGAAAGGAAAGCTTCCACACCCTGACAGAAACCATGCATGGAGTTTTCACCTGTGTAATATTTTACTGTTTTTAAGCAGATTCAGTCAAAGGTCCCTGTTTGGGCAAAACCCCAGAAGGAAAAGCCCCCTGCTGGGCTCCACACTGAGGTCTGTGACTGGGTGAAGCCCTTGGCTGGGTTCCGGAAATCTTCACCTCCTATGGGAGAGTGAGGCTCCATGTTGGGCCAAATTTTTGAGTTAGGCAAAGTCTCATTTTGTGCAAAAGCCCCTGGTTGAGCAAAATTACCTGATTGGGCAAAGTCACATGCAGTGAAGGAGCCTCCAAAAGGGCAGAAGCCTCCTGCTGGGCGAGCTCTGCTCAGGTAGAAGCCCCTACAGGGGCAGAAGCCTCTGGCTGAGTAAAGCTCAGAGAATAAGAATATCTGAAGGTGCTTCCTGTCGCTGCGCCTTTACCTGTCACTATGAACTACAGCGGTGCCTGAAAGTTTGTGAACCCTTCAGAATTTTCTATATTTCTGCATAAAATGTGTTGGAAAGCATCATCAGATTTTAACACAAGTCCTAAAAGTAGATAAAGAACACAAACTGGACAAAATTATTATACTTAGTAATTTATTTATTGAGGAAAATGATCCAGTGTTACAGCTCAGTGAGTGGCAAAAGTATGTGCACCCTTGTTATCAGTATCTGCTGTGAGCTCCCTGTGCAGTAATAACTGCAGCTGATCATTTGCTGTAACTGTGGAGCAGATCCTGAACATCGTCCTGGAGGAGTTTGATCCCGTCCCCCTGTACAGAGCAGCTTCAGCTCTGGGATGGTGGTGCGTTTCCTCACATGAGCTGCTCACACAACATTTCTACTGAATTAAGGTCAGGACTTTGACTTGTTCATTCCGAAACATTAACTTTATTCTTCTTTACCCATCTTCAGTAGAACACCGTGTGTGTTTCAGGTCGCTGTCTCACTGCATGACCCACTTTCTCTGAGGTTCAGTTCACAAACAGATGTCCTGAGGTTTTCCTTTAGAATTCTTTGGAATAATTCAGAATTCATTGTTCCATCGATGATGGCAAGCCGTCCTGGCCCAGATGCAGCAAAACAGCCCAAACCGTGATACTACCACCACCATGTTTCACAGATGGGATAAGAGTCTTATGCTGGAATGCAGTGTTTCTTTCTCCAAACAGAACACTTCTCATTTAAACCAAAAAGTTCTGTTTTGGTCTCATCAGTCCACAGAATTTTTCCAGTAGCTTTCTGGTTTCTCCACCGTTGGTGTTCTGTGTTCTCCTGATGGTGGACTCATGAACATTAGCCAATGTGAGAGAGGCTGTTAGTTGTTTAGAAGCGACTCTGGGTTCCTCTGTGACCTCGTGGCCTCTTACACGCCTTGCTCTTGGAGTGATGTTTGTTGGTCCACTCCCGAGGAGGGGAACAGTGATCCTGGGGTTCCTCCATCTGTCTGATTGTGGATTGGTGGAGTCCAAACCCTTTACAGATGGTTCTGGAGCCTTTTCCAGCCTGATGAGCTTCAACAACTTTTTTTCTGAGATCCTCAGGAGTCTCCTTCGTTTGTGCCATGATACACTTCTACAACCATATGCTGTAAAGATCAGACTTTGATAGATCTCTCTTCTTTAAATAAAACAGGATGAACTCTCACCTGATTGTCCACCATTGATTAAAAACATCTGACTTTAATTTAGATATAATATTTTTGTCTTATTTGTTTCAGTGGGTTTTCTTTATTTACATTTCAGACTTTTGGGATGTTTTAGGTTATATTTATGCAGAAATATAAAAAAATCTAAAGGGTTCACAAACTTTCAAGCACCATTGTACTGGTCACCATCCCTGCACCTGTTTGCATGTTCTAGGTGTTGCTCTGGATGAGAATATCACAGTAACTAATTGTAAATGTAAATGAGAAAATCCTCTGAGCCCCACAGAGAGGTTTGAGTCTCTCAGGAGGAGCATTATAGAAAACTGGTAACTGTACAAAGAACCCTTGAGAAACTCTTCTTTTCTAACAGTGCAGTCAGAAGTAGGTTTTACCAAATAATCAGAAAATTCTGCAAATTCCATCGAAGTTCTGATTGTGTAATAATCACTTGCGAGCTCTTGTCTCAGGTAAAGCACCATCTGATTTAAGGTTCTCAGTTGTTCCTGTTGCTTCCTGAGCTCTCCGAGTGGTAGACATCTGCTCTGGAGAAACTCCATCTGCTTTTCCACATACCACAATCCCCCGTTCAGTAGCCTACAAATCAGCTGCAGGTTTCTGGGTGACAGTCGACGGGCTGCTGTCCCTCTCACGACACTGCGCTCGCTCCCCCACACCAACCTGGACAGAACCATCAGAAAATGAAATGCTAATTAATTTGAATCTGCCTGAAACATTTCCTGTCAGGCAGCGAGTGGACGTGTTTTTCTCCAGAGAATGAAAATGAGAAGCAGATCCATGCAGCCGTCTCAGTGTGGCTTCGGAGTCAGACGGAGTCTCTCAGCTCGGAGGACGTGTTGTTCCTCAATCAGGGCACCACTTAATCATCCTGAAAAAAATACTAAACAGCTGAAAACATAAAAAAAACATCTGTTTAATATCTAAATGTTCTTAAAGACGTCACCTTTAGCAACTGTTTCAGCCAAAACGTAGTGCACTGAGAGAATTACTGTGATGAAGTGTGCACTAATGAGCTGTCAATTTGCCTATGGCCACCAATTTAACCTTAGCTTGTGCAGAAACTTGCCAACAGCACACACAAGGCCTTTGGGTTCATGGTGAATGAGGTCCAGGTGAAACAATGCCTAATCAGGTGACATTTAAAGAAGTCCTTAATTTAAAGCCTAAAGCACAGCAAGCAAGAAAGAAAGGATGGATTTCGGGTTTCTTGTGTGTTCTGTACTTCAGATGGAATGAGAAGTCGAGGAGAAATTCACTGGCTGCCAAACGGTACGGAGTGAAAGCTTTAACCCTGAAAAACACCCGACTCATTCTCTGACTGTAGCACAGCTGCACAGCACACATTTATTTATTTATAATTAATGCACTCGTCCTAATACTTTATGGTTTCTGTTATTTACTTATATTCAGTGGCTAAAGCTGGAGCTCCTGATGAGTTTATGAGCAAAATATTCACACAAAATCCCCCTGAATAGAATAATAATATTACAGCACTATGAATGAACCATCGAATTGTGTCGTGTTTTTCACCTCAATAAATCACTGCATTGTCTTGTGACAGTGAGACCAATAATGAGAGACACATCACAGTTATAATACACCTTTATTCCTTTCTTTGACGCCGCATGCCCTGCGCCAGGAACACCACCAGCACATTTATTATGGTGTGAGTCTGCTGGGTGCCTGGGGGACAGCAGTGAACCGGCACTTTCACTTTACATCACTACTGTAGAGTTACCATCCAATATCACACTCCGTACGCCAACCAGCTGTCTGGTTTCATCTCTCACAGCCACACACAGCACCATTAGGACTAATCCCCATGCACCTGTTCCTGATTAGAGCTCAATCACAGCGCAGACATTTATATAAGGACTCTGAGTAACTTTGTGAAAGCCTTGTATTTTGTGTCGCTTTTCTGGTTTTGACCCTGTTAGTGTTTTTGGACTGTGAGTATTGTATCCCTCTGATATCCTGTCTGTATCTCACTCCACCACTGCCTGGTTTTCCACTCGGCCTTTGTCTCCGTTTTGGATCTGTTTGCGAGCGTGTTTTCAATAAAACTCTTCCTGCACTTACATCCATCTATCGCCCCTTACACAACACAAACTGTCACCTGTCCAACAAGTGAGTGGACTCATAAAACTGTTTTAACTCGTTTTATATGAAACTGTCGTGAATATTTTCTGTAAAATGTGTTAGTAAATAATCCCACATTATTTTTTAAAAAGCAAATTAAAAATAAGTGCTGGATAAAAACCCATCTGTCTTATGGAAATAAAGATACACCCTTCATTGTCTGGTGGTCAAATGTTTGAGAGATGTTGCCCTGCGCTTAGGATCGGGTTCCCTGTGGTGGGACACGTACATCATTTGTCCGATCAATCCATCAATAATCAGGTCGCTGAATTACTATATTCTCTTCAGTACGGAGCTGTGTGCGCAAGGAGCTCCACTAGTCATGGCTCATTCATGGGACTCGTACAGCAGACGCTCCACTGATAATAAAAACACTTTAATTAACATTGATTTAGTGAAGTTTTCTGCGAGGAGGAATGTGTTTAGTCTCCAGTGTCAGCGCTTTGTAACAGTCAGAGGTGAAGCTGTAACTCTTCCGCCATCTTCAGGACAGACGAGTTTACACTTCTCCTTCGCAGTTTCTCGGTAACATCTGTAACAAGCCGCATTTGGTTTGAGAGAGAAAAGGGAGGCTGTGAGGGAACGACTGCTTGTAGTTGTTGCTCATTTGGATGTTTATGACACAATGTGTGACCTTTTAGGACCTTTGTGGCAGAGCCTGGTATGGTTGGAGAAGATGCTTTGATCCCTTGTCACCTTCTAAAAATCAGATTTGTATAAATGTGTATAAAGATGCGTCACTGCTGTGATCTAGCACAAATTTAAAATGCAAGACCTCGACAAAAATCTCACATCTTCATTGGATTCTTCTGGAGGCCAAAGGTTAAGCAATGGTGACTGGAAGAGCTTCACGTCCGAGTTCCTGAAAGTCTGCAGGATGACTGTAGTTAATGTTTACAGAGATCGCCTGCCGTCTTGTTGGAGGTTGTTATGGCTGTGACTCAGTGGTGAGTAGAGGCTTCTGAGAAGCTGAGCAACAGAGACATGTACTGTACTTCATTACAGCTTCAGTGTAGAATCTATTAAAAGCTCCCGGAACGTGGCGTGTACAAACGTGTACATTTTCCTGAGAATATGGAAAAGGCCTTAAATGGACATATTGAGTGGGAGGTGAAGGAACAACCAACCGGAGTGTTATTTAAAGCAGAATGTTCACTCAGTCCGATGCGAAATATTTCTGAGGTTTCCTTTTTTGACTCTGACCTTGGGCTTGGTGGTAGATTCACAGATTAATTTATTGTTTTGACTGGTTCGTCTCTGCGCTTTAGAAAGTTTGGGAAATGCTCTTCATTCCGAATCGGTCTCATCCAATTCCTCTGGTACCGAGGTTTTTCATGAGCAGTCTAGTCAGGATCCAAAAATCTGGCCAAGGCTGGAGAGAAATGAATGTGTTTTTGTTAATGGTCCAACACCCCCTTCGAAGTGGTGTTATTGTGCAATAAGATCACATTCCCTCTTCCTCTGCTCTACGTGTTGGCAGCTCTTTGGCTCCGGACAGTTCCCCATCCAGCAGCACGTCCTTAATGAGGTGCCAACAGGATGTGTCCATGGCAGCCATCTTTAACTCGGACAGCTGGCACCAAGCCGCAGGGCCACAGCGTTCGGGATGCGACGGAAGGCCAGCAGCTGCCCCACTTCACTTCCCTCAGCAGAGGCAGAAAGAATAGATGCGGAGCGTCTCCAGAGGAACGTGCTGACCACATGAACACGAGGAGGAGAATAAATCGGAAAGAAGGCACCATTCAGAGATATTTATATGAGATACTCTTCCTAAACGCTGCTCTGCTTTACAGCCGCTAATGATCGCCTTTTAAAAACAAATGGAGAAACCAGAAACACAACGGCCCCGGGACTGCACTTTAATAAGGAGAAGATGGTGGAATCATTAGTGTTGGGAATTTTGCCTAAATAGTAAAATGCAGAAAAGCCTTCTGTAAGAATCTGAACAGACATTTAAGGCCAAAAGTATGTACACCCCTAACCATTACACCCATGTGTGCTTCTTTTCAAAACTGTTACCACAAAGTTATAGCTAAAGGAAATATTCAATATTTAAATGATACTGGCTGGCTTTTTTGTGGTCTATCAGATATATTCCATTCAGCTAGCATGATACTGAACGAGTTGAAGACAAGTGGCTGAATGGAATATATCTGATAGACCATGAAAAAAGCCAGCTATTATAATAATACATACACACACTTCCAGTTTTTTGATGTCCGTCGATATGTTTTTCTCTTGTAAACAGAGGGGAACCGTCAGGGCCTTCGAGGCCTTCAGAGAAGCCTAAACATATCAGCATTTCAAATGTTAGATTTAACTGCTTTCATTCTTTCATAATTCCATTATAATTATTCTTTTCTAATTTGGCCTCATTTTCTATCAAATGTGCTTCAGAAATGAAAGGGTTACTGTCCTGAAAACATTAAAATCGAGTTCTCCAATGAGATTGTTTTGTTTGTTGTCTCTAGGCTGAGAAGAGTTTAGAGCTGCTCACTCACTGGTTCGGACTTCATTGCCGGGACAGAAGGCCATGGCAGTGTATGTTTATGTAGACAGATGAATTAACCAAATCAGATTTTGATTTATAGTGGGCGGGACCAAAAATGTATCGCCCTCGGCCTTCTTGAAGGCCAACGTGAGCTTAACCGTGACTCGGCGCCATCAGCGCAGCAGTGACGTCACCTTCCAGCCGGTGTAGTGTTCATCAGTAATGTTAGCAAATGCTAATAAAGCGGTCAAGTCAGTACTATCGAGAGCAAGTAGCACAAGCTAACAACCGAGACTCTTCTTCCACGCTGCACGCTCACCACAGTATTTTTCACTCAGACTTAAGGATTCATTTCCCTGTGGAGTTTACTGAGTTACTTTTAAAATCAACATTGACAGCTACACACAACGGAGCGACCTGGCAGACAAAATTCTCTCAAAATCTTCCATATTTAACGAAGCAAGCCTGGTGGCCATGTTTGTTTACAAACTGTCACAGTCACTCGCTAGCGAGGAAGTTTTACATCTCCAACGTGTCTCTTTTCCAGTTTTTCTATGTCCATTGGTATGTTTTTCTCTTGTAAATACATGTGAAGAATATCTAACGAAGTTTTGGGAGCCTTTTGGGTGTTCAGCACGTCTTTCTCTTTCCTGGCGAACAAAGAAATGATTCTGTGCATGCGCAGCAGAAAACTCTCTCATTGGATATTTACATCAGCTCTAACATGTGATGTCATGTTGTCTTGACAACCATGCAATATCATAAACCATATTCACTGTTCATTCTCCATTGGGTAGAGTGACGGAATACACGTAGGAAAAGCGATATGCTAACAATATTGCATGCTATCAAACCAAATGAATGAAACCCGCTAAAAGGGAATAGAACGTTTTTATTCCATCGAAAAAGTGTCCTGGATGTATAATAATCATGAATATTGAAGGAATAAGAAGAATATTGAATTCATAAAAAAAGAACGATGTGCTTCAGCTTGGGTTCTGGATTCATCAAAAATTACTAGAGATTCTTCAGAACCAAAAAATGGCAATCTGCTGGCTGGTGTCCCACAAGGTTCCCCGTTAGGCCTCCTGCTATTCTTCCTTTGGTCATGCATTTCACAGAATGTTGGTTTTAACTTCTAAAGAAACGCCGATGCTGGGGACCAACTTTATGATGGAGGTTTGTCATTTGATTTCAGTGCTGTTGAGTTCTGAACTGGGATCATGGGAATAAAACAGCGTATCCTGAAGCACTTTGTTTCTTCCATGAAGTGGAGGTTACAGTGACTTTCCCAGACTTGAGTGCTGATCAACAGTTGGAGTTTTTTCTAATTATACATCCATCATGGTGCAGATCCAGGACACATTAGAGCTGTGTGGTTTGTGGTGGAATTATTGCACGAGCTTCATGTCAAGCGCTTTTACGTCTGAGCAATGAAATCATCCATTCCAAGCAGATGGGCCGCAGGAACATCATACAACACATGATCGAGAGCGTTCTCATCGTGATCGTTATCAGACTCCCGGCTCGGGTTTGACGTGGAGCGCTCACGAGACCGCGGCTATGGGTGAGAGCTCATTACTGTCAGTAACGATGACAGAGTGTGTTTGCTCATCTTTATTCTTCACTCTGCAGAAACTCCACTGTGGAGAGACGAGGAGCTGTGTGTTTTTCTCACCTCTCTCTCTCCATTAACAGATGGAATTGGGCTCTAGAGCAGCACATCTCTGTTGAGCGTCACACATGTGGAGAGGTGTGAGATGAGTGAAGTTTTTCAGGAGGTCAGTGATGTACCTCATTCAACGTCCTCCAACATCTTCCACACCTCCTCCTCCGTCCACCAGATCCTCCGCCACTGCTGCATTCTTACAGACAGAAGAATTCAGCGCAGCATCACACACATCATGATAAATCACAATTTGTTGTATTTGATGTATAAAACTGGATGTTTCACAGGACTGGAGTGACGTTACTGTGATTCTCTCTTCTGCATGATGACATCCCAAGCGTCCGGGCAGTTCTTCACCATGTCAGCATCATCATCACGGGAATTTCCTAAAAAAAAAAAAACACCCCAATGACATTCTGAGATCCTGCATACACAAAAGTGACTCATGGAATTGTACACTGGATTCAGGAATCTGGTGAATTCTTCTACGTGAACATGGTTAAGAGCTTCACACTTATATGATCCCAAAGTTGGTCCTGAGTGAGGATTTGGGCTGAGATCCAGCTCGAGACTGAGAGGTGACGTTACCTCGCTTGTGCTTTACTCAGTGGAAGAAGATGGCCTCGTCAGCTGTTTTTACTCTCGGTTTCCAAGGACGGGACGATAGCGGTCAGGGAAGAGATAATATCATTACTGAGCCATTTCATCTCCGGTGAGGTGCAATTAAGTCCATGGGGTGACTAACACGTCCCGATGTCCTACAGACCAAAACCAAAACATTTACCTAGTGATATAGTTCTGAAATAAAAAAAAAAACAACAAAGTCCATGATGAGCTAATTAGTGTTTCAGCTCATCAACAGCGGATCATAGGTTTAAACACAGCAGAGATGACAGATTAAATAAAATCGTTTTTGAACTGTTGAAGTTAACATGGAGCAGTTTGGGTTCTTAAACCCGCTGATGCCTGAATGCCAGGTAACTATGAATAAAAACTAATTGCCTGGAGATAAAATCTCGGCCTGGGTGCCTGGAACACTGATCCGTTCCCTCCTGATTATCATCATATTTTATAAAATCGCAGCCCACACACACACTTTCCCCTCAAGCCTCGTCCTCGACTCCAATGTGACTCAATGAGTTTCACTGCAATTTCATACAAACCCCATGTTTCCTGTTTTACAGTGTTTAATTATCTGGACTAAATAACTGGTACTCTCTCAGCACGCTCTTCACTGTGGGGTTTTTCTTTGTATGGTTCCTCTAATGCTTAAACACTTACTGATTTGTTCTAAACAAACACGTTCAGACGATTCAGAAATCAGATCAGTTTAATTAAAATGTACAGTCGAAGCAGTAGCAGTAGAAATCATTATAGATTTCAAACACGACAGTAATTCAGCAGAAAATACAGGAAGTGTGTGTGAAATGGCCTGTGAAATCGAAGCAAGAGATGCCAACAGTACTGGAGGTAACGTGAAATGTTTGTCATTGTTCGGGACGAGGCGGACAGGTGAAGGGAATCGGCGGAAATAAGTCTGAACTCTCGCCGTGACTCCGATGTTAGAGGAGCCCGTATTCACGTGATGTGACTGCTGCTGCAGCGACGTGAACTCAGTAATAACACGCTGAAAGCTAAGGAGCCTCAGGGTTCTCCAATAGGTCCCCTGTGAGTGGTGGAGTGGAGAGACGGAGCGAGGGAGTGAAGGAGCAGTAGCTGAACTGGCCTCAGTGCTTCAGAGTGTCTTCTCACCTGGTTTGAATTTGCAGCAGCTCCGAGTGAGCGGCTCTCTCACTGTAACATTAACTCTCCTTCCTGTTCCATATGAAAATTTAAGCATGATCTCAGGGGAGCAGTAAAAGGCAGCGTGCTGGCCAAACCGCGCTCCTGGTCACACGTACTTGTGGTAGATCATTTAATGGAAAGCACAGTCAGACGGCATCATCTGTAGGCCCACGAGGCTCCTCTCCTCAAAACACAGTCACAGGCCAATTAACAGCAACGGAGATATTTCAGAACCTCACCACTGGTTTCTGATCATTTATTTCCCACCTTTTTCACCCATTCCATCCAGCAGGAAGATGATTTCATCCAGCACATTCAGCTGCAGGATGGTACAAAGTGAACTCCGTATCTCTATCCGATTTCACCAGACGGCCATCTTACATCATCTGAGGCCAGTCGGGTCGAGCTCAGAGACTCATCTGGTTTCATTTTACAGGTTGGAGGCAGATGGTGAGGGAGCAGGTCCAGGTTTAATACGGCTCTCTCTCAGTGAAGATCTCAGGGAGCAGCAGTGTGGAGTGACGGAGGAGGACGAGGAGAAACGCTGCTGCTTTATCAAGCTCCTTCACCTTCTCCTTCAGATCATCCAGAACTAACTCAACCTCCATGTGCTGGACTACAGCTTCATTCTCCAACATACAGATTTATTCTCAAACAGCTCAGTTGTTGTGAAGTTCAAAGTGAGTAGAAGAAAATTACAGAAACACAAGCAGTGACTTTTTTTTGAAAACATCACAATATACAGTTTTATGGAAAAAAATCTTTTATTAAATGGACAACTCCAGCTCTCGTTTTGACAAGGTCAGATTTCCCATCTTCTCAGACGTGTCCTTTATTTTAAAGCCGTGTTGGTGATGTTGAGCGAGGTCGAGGAGCAAGGTTGAGGAGCGAGGTCCGTCCTAAACAGAGGCGGAGCACAGCAGGACAGGAAGGAGGAGGTGGTGATGGTCAGGAGATCACCTCTTGGCCTTCTTCTCCTTCAGCAGTTTCTTGCTCTCCTCTCGCCTGCGTTTGTTGACAGGGTTACGCGGGTCATAGATCTCGAACGTGTCCTCGTCCTGCATGTTGGCGTCCTTCACCTTCCTGGTTTGTTCATCAAAATGCAGTACATGTGCCATCCTAAACCAAAAGGAAGGAAAAACAAGACCATGAGAAATTCCCTTCATTACAACACCTCCTTCCACCCCTTCGTCTTCCCTTCCTTACACTCTTTCCTCCTTCCTTTATCTGTTCTTCATTCCTTAGACCCCCTTCTTCCCGCCTTCCATCCTTTTCTCTTTCTTTACGTTTCATCCTTACACCTTCCTCCTTTAGTCCCTCCATCCTCCCACGTCCCTCCATCTACCCTTCCTTACAGTCTTCCTTCCTTCTTTTCCATCCCTCTTTATCTTTCAGATCCTTCCCTCAGGAACAGATTTGGAGCGGACCTTCACAATGAAAGCTTCTGCTTTTACAGTGAGATACAGAAATAAAGTCATAAATAAATATATTTACTAAATTAGCATCTGATCCAACTCTGACACCGAAACAGAAAACCTTCTGACTGCCCTGTGACCCTCCAGGTCTGAGGTGTGTGCAGTGAACAGTGCAGAAGGTAAGAATCTTTTCACTGCGAGTTTCTGTTCGTGGGCTGGAGCCTCAGTCAGACAGCAGATGCTCATCTGTCTTTCATTTCCCACAAAACCCCACTCTGTATTCACAGGTCTGGCGTTCCACAGCCGAGAGGACAATACACCAGCCACGGAAAAATGCACAGCTTTACATTTTTGCAACCGAGCACCAACGGAGAGAAAGCCGCTATTGCTTCACAGGGCCTCTTGTGGAGGGAAAGGCACAAAAAAAGACGACACAACAGCCAAAAAACGAGACAAAGACCAGGCACAGACACAGAAAACCAAACCAGCAGAGCAGCTCAGGGACGTGAACACAGCCCAGCCCAGCCAAATCATCTCTGCAGACACATCTGTCACAAATTTCATCAACACTGAGAACATTTTAAACATGATTAACTTCATCTATCACTGTGTACGTCACATTCAACAACCATCCTGAGACCCAGGAGGTTACACACACCACCAACACGTCTGTCGAATCTCAAAGCACTCAACACGTCTTCACCCTGAAAGAGCTGGATCTCAACTGACAATCGTTTAGTTTCTAGAATCAAAACGCCATCTGGAATCAGGAACGCTCGCGTCAGGAATGTGGGACTGAACGCCAAAACAACTCCAATACAATCGTTAAACAACAGTTCTGGACCTTCAGCAACATCACACTAATGTCACATCTTTGTCATTAAACTTCTGAGATGATATTAAACAAAGAAACGTTCTCTCTCACTCAGACGGCCGTCTCGTGAAGCAGATCACAGACAGAAAACTGTGCAGCAGCATTACGTTCACTAAAACACATCACTGAGAGGAGGGTCCAGGTTCAGGCTGGTTCCTCCAGGGTTCTTCCTCACGTTCTTGCAACACCGTCACTTCCATCACCTCCGGCTCGTGCGGTTGGATCTGAACCTACAGCTGGATTCATTCCATCTTGCTCACGTACATTACTGTGTGTAAACATGTAAAAATCTATATGAAGCCCTTGATGCCTGATTTACGGGACGCACTGTAAAGATCTCAGAGTTCATGGAAGTGTTCTGTAGTTGGGAGTCAGTCACGATTCCCGGCGCACAACCATGTATAGAACTCTGTGTGTGTGTGTGTGTGTGTGTGTGTGTGTGTGTGTGTGTGTGTTAGAAGTCTGTGTGAGCAGCGACAGCTCATCTCCAACATGATGGTGGTTCTGCAGCAGCACTCCTACAGTGTGAGACAGGCAGCTCTGATAATCTGTCTGGCAATCTGAGAGAGAGAGAGAGAGAGAGAGAGAGAGAGAGAGAGAGATGAGGGCTCCTTCACTCCTCCTCAAGCCTCGGCTGTGACACCAACGCAGCAGCTCTCAGAAGCCCGTTTCTCCTGGATTTATTTGTCTTGCGTGTTTGTAAAAGAGAGAGAGATGTGAGTGTTTTGGGGAGATACAGACACAGATGGAATAGTTTACACTTCTGGCCCAGATTTTCAGTGTCTGACCTGTTATAACCCATGTTCCGTTCAGTGGGGCACCGATGAGCTACACACACACACACACACACACACACACACACACACAGTATTTTCACTAAAGCTGCTTCAGGGAGGCCCTGTCAACTCCCCCCCCCATCTACTCTCTCTCTCTCCATCTCTCTGTCTACTCTCTCCCTCCCTCCCTCTGTCTGCATTTTCTCCCCCTCTCTGTCTACGCTGTCTCTCTCCCTCTACATTCTCTGTCTACTCTCTCTCTCCACTCTCTCCCTCTCTGTCTACATTCTCTCTGTCCACTCTCTCCCTCTCTCCCTGTCCACTCTCTCCCTCCCTCTCTGTCCACTCTTCCCCCCCTCTCTCTGTCCACTCTCCCTCTCTCTGTCCACTCTCCCTCTCTCTCTGTCCACTCTCTCTCTCTCTGTCCACTCTCTCTCTCTCTCTCTGTCCACTCTCCCTCTCTCTCTGTCCACTCTCTCTCTCTCTGTCCACTCTCTCTCTCTCTGTCCACTCTCCCTCTCTCTCTGTCCACTCTCCCTCTCTCTCTGTCCACTCTCCCTCTCTCTCTCTGTCCACTCTCCCTCTCTCTCTCTGTCCACTCTCCCTCTCTCTCTCTGTCCACTCTCCCTCTCTCTGTCCACTCTCCCTCTCTCACTCTGTCCACTCTCCCTCTCTCACTCTGTCCACTCTCCCTCTCTCACTCTGTCCACTCTCCCTCTCTCACTCTGTCCACTCTCCCTCTCTCACTCTGTCCACTCTCCCTCTCTCTCTCTGTCCACTTTCCCTCTCTCTGTCCACTCTCCCTCTCTCTGTCCACTCTCCCTCTCTCTCTCTCTCTGTCCACTCTCCCTCTCCCACCCCATCTCTTTGTCGTCTTCTCCCCCCGTCTACTCCTCTTCCACCCATCTACTCCTCTCCCCAAGTCTGTGCTGTGAGGGGAGTCCTGAGGTTATGGTGGAGCAGGTGCTCACGGGTGTAGGCGAGTTGGTGGGATTTGTAAACATTATAATCAGCATCACAGATGAAGGTGGCCATCATGTTTTTCGTTAAAGAAAATCCCTGGTTGATTAACCAACTGAACATGGAATCACAGTAAGTCGAGAACATTTTTTTCTTCTCACCACCTTCTGTAACCGGCCGAGTTACGATTTCAAACGTCCCACCTTTCATAACCGATGAGGACAGAGCACGAACTTTCTCACTGCTGAAAGTCAGCAAGTGGCATTAAAATGGTGCCATTAAACCGTAAACACCTGGAACTGAAACACGTCGTGTTGCTCAGGCAACACGTGCTGATATTTCTGAAGGAGCCCTCGTTAGAAATCTTCTCCGGAGTCACACATGAACGTCAATCCTACATGCTGCATCACTGCTGAAAGTCAGCAAGTGGCATTAAGGAACATGAAAACATGAACATGAAAGACTGAGCGTGGAGATATCAGGCATTAAAGGTTCTTCTGCCCAAAGTACAGGCTAGTGAGGAAGCACGGCTGAGGGGTGTGAGGGTGAACACCCGGCAGACTGGGGTCACTACAGGAGGCGTGGCTACTGCTCGATCTGCTGCTGAGGAGGAGTAGGCAGGAGAAAGCAGAGATCCTGAACCTGTGCATGAGGACTGTGCTGAGCTCCAGGCTGAGGGACAGCGTTGCTGAGGAAGTTGGAGTGGACACACAGGATGGTGATGTGGTGGAGGTTCTACACTACAGACAGTAACAGTGTAGCTGTACAGAAAGAGGACATCAGTACAGGAAGTGCTGGTGTAAAAGCAGGAAACACTGCTGCTGTAATGATCAATGGGAGCCTGATAACGAGGGACGCTGGTGTGGTTTACAGAAAACACCCGGATAAAAAACAACTGACAGAAGAATCAGTGCTGATGAACTTGACAGGGTTTATATTCCGAAAGCAGATAGGAACACAATGTTAAGGAGTTTTATATCCCAGTGGCTTTTCAGATCGCCACATGGTCACAGCAGATTTTCTGTTCTCCAGCACTGCAAAGTCCAGATCTTACTGATATTTTAATGTAAAGCTGCTTCATGATCAAGATCTCGGTTTTAAATGCACACTATTTTTGGGAGGGACGGAGACGGAAGGAGGGAAAGTTTGCTTCCTGGTGGGATATTGGGAAAACACAATGTTTTGCCAGAAATACACCACACACACACAAGCAATAACAAAAGGCACAACTGAGGAGCTCAGGAGAGAGAGATGGGAATACTGGAACATGAAATAATTACTCAGAACCACACAGGGAAGAGAAACTGTGTAAAAGGAAAAAAGAAGGCACTAGATTCCCATCTTCATGAACAGGCTCAGGAAGCCCTCATCAGAGCTCACATCTCTAACATCAAAGACACCGACGCCCCCAAGCTCATACTTCTTCAGCCTACAACAGAGAACCAGAAGCAGACCTCACAATCAGATGGTGTACCCAAAGCGCCCTGATGGAACCACAACATCAGCAGAAATGAGAAAAAAAAGTGTCAGTAAACTTTTATAAAGATCTATACCATGCAGATGTCACTGACCTGCAATGCAGAGAAGAGCTTCTGAAAGATCAAATAGAAACACTGGACTTGGACACCAAACTCCAAGAACTAACCGTTGCGGTACAGCAGTGATCCACTGAGCCACCAGAAACACTAAAATCAGAGAGCTCCAGAGGAGAATAGTGGACTTTCTGGACACGAGTCCCTGTCTGTACCTGGGGTACAGGAAGGAGGTCAGGGCTGGATCGACCTGTCCACTCAAATAAGGGTTTTGCTTCTGCAGAGAGTACAGACTCTGCTCTGCAGAAAAGGACTGACGTAGACTACAAGAGCCTGTCTACTCTTCCATCAAGTAGAGAACATGGGATACGACAGACACCTGTTTATCCTGAACTTAAGTAAGATTGATACATCAAGGGCTACTGTGTGTTTGAATCTCAATGATGCCATAGCCATCTGTGGCCGGGAGCCCAAGACAGCAAAATTGGCCTGTGCTCTCAGGGAGGGAGGGGCGGCATACTCTCATTCTCCTATCAATTACAACAACACAAACCAATCACGGGCGTCTGTGAGCTCATGCATATGGAAGTGGGTGGAAAGAGCTTTCTTCCGAGTGTGTTATGTCACCCCCTAATGTTGCATAAGCAGCAGTTTGAAAAGATGCAGTTGGCTGGCATCACATTCCTCGGAGGAAGCACGTGATAACCTTCACCCTCCCTGGTTGGTAGCTGTTGTGTGATAGGAGAGACCTGTCTGGTGGGTGGGAACTGGCCATATCTAAACTAGGGAGAAAATTGGGGGGGGGGGGGGGGGATCCACAAATCAACAGGCAATCAACCATGTTCCTGTCTGAACGAGGAGCCCTGATTCAACAACTCACTGATCACAGCAAGAGTCTTGACATCCAGGAGGGTTCACCAGCACCTTCACACAGCTGGACTAGCCGAGCTCAGAGGATTGAGGTCTGGTGACTCCTGGAAACCTCTCACTGTCCTGAGTGAGGAGACAGGAATCCAGTCCTAACATCTACTGCAGGGAACGCTGAGAGAGGTGATCCTAGCACTAACTCCAAAGTTTAGGGAGGCTCTAGAGCAGGGATCTGGAGGAGATTGGTTACACTTCTTCTCCCTCTCCATTTCTGCAGGGGTTGAAAAAAGGAAAGAAGACAAAAAACTCCTCTCCTTTAGGACACCACGGCTGATGGACACTGAAAAGCCTCCAAAAAGGCTTTGTATGCAGTCAGTCCATCGAAACTCTGTGGTTGGTGTGAAGGAGTCGAGGGGATCAGACGTTCTAGTCCCAGGCTCTTCCTTCCCCATGAGGCTGCTGGAGGTCCCTGTACAAGCCCCCTGTGGAGACGTGTAAAGCTGATCTACAATGCCTTGCAAAAGTATTCATACCCCTTGAACTTTTTCACATTTTTCCACCTTACAACCCCGAACTTAAAAGTTTTTTATTGAGATTTTATGTGTAGACCAACACAGAGTAGCACAGAATTGTGAAGTGAAATGAAAATGATAAATGGTCTTCAAAATTTTAAACAAATAAAAATCTGAAAAATGTGGTGTGCATTAGTATTCAGCCCCCTGTACTCTGATACCTCTAAATACAATCCAGTGCAATCAATTGCCTTCAGAAGTCGTCTAATTAGTTAATAGAGTCCTACTGTGTGTAATTTACTCTCAGCATAAATACACTTGTTCTGTGAAGGCCTCAGTGGTCTGTTAGAGAACAATGAAGAACAAACAGCATCATGAAGACCAAAGAACTCACCAGACAGGTCAGGGATAAAGTTCTGGAGAAGTTTAAAGCAGGGTTAGGTTATAAAAAAATATCCCAAGCTCTGAACATCTCAAGAAGCACTGTTCAATCCATCATTCAAAAATGGAAAAAGTATGGCACAACTGCAAACCTACCAAGACATGGCCGTCCACCTAAACTGACAGAGCGAGCAAGGAGAGCACTGGTCAGAGAAGCAGCCAAGAGGCCCATGATCACTCTGGAGGAGCTGCAGAAATCCACAGCTCAGGTGGGAGAATCTGTGCACAGGACAACTATGTCGTACACTCCACAAATCTGGCCTTTTTGGAAGAGTGGCAAGAAGAAAGCCATTGTTGAAAGACAGGCATAAGAAGCCATGTAGGGGACACAGCAAACATGTGGAAGGTGTTTTGGTCAGATGAGACCAAAGTTGAACTTTTTGGCCTAAATGCAAAGTGCTATGTGTGGCGGAAAACTAACACTGCTCATCACCCTGCACACACCATCCCCACTGTGAAACATGGTGGTGGCAGCATCATGCTATGGGGATGCTTTTCTTCAGCAGGGACAGGGAAGCTGGTCAGAGTTGATGGGAAGATGGATGGAGCTAAATACAGGGCAATCCTGGAAGAAAACCTGTTGGAGGCTGCAAAAGACTTGAGACTGGGAAGGAGATTCACCTTCCAGCAAGACAATGACCCTAAACATACAGCCAGAGCTACAATGGAACGGTTTAGATCAAAGAATATTCATGTGTTCGAATGGCCCAGTCAAAGTCCAGACCTAAATCCCATTGAGCATCTGTGGCAAGACTTGAAAATTGCTGTTCACAGACGCTCTCCATCCAATCTGGCTGAGCTTGAGCTATTTTGCAAAGAAGAATGGGCAAAAATTTCAGTGTCTAGATGTGCAAAGCTGGTAGAGACATACCACAAAAGACTTGCAGCTGTAATTGCAGCAAAAGGGGGCTCTACAAAGTATTGACGCAGGGGGGCTGAATACTAATGCACACCACATTTTTCAGATTTTTATTTGTTTAAAATTTTGAAGACCATTTATCATTTTCGTTTCACTTCACAATTATGTGCTACTCTGTGTTGGTCTATCACATAAAATCTCAATAAAAAACTTTTAAGTTCGTGGCTGTAAGGTGGAAAAATGTGAAAAAGTTCAAGGGGTATGAATACTTTTGCAAGGCACTGTACAGTGGAGGGCTGTACATGGAGCCATGGCCACAATCAGACACATAGCGCATATTGACTCCACCACAGCTATGGAATGCTCAGTCTGTGATCGAGAGGAAACGCCACACCACCTGTCTCTAAGGTGTGACAGACTGGGGCTGATGTTTAATACACTGCAAACATGGACAGGGAAGTTGGGTCAAGTACTGACAGAGAACCCATTCGTCTTTGGTCCAAAATACTCAGCTGCACAGAAAGAAACCATCAGTGTGATCAGTTTTTGAATGTCAGGGCAGACGAGCGACCTGCCTCACACAGGCAGTGGAGCACTGAACCCAGAACACCAAACCCTTCTGAAGGTCAGACTTGGGACTGAAACTGTTTAAACATGCAGACTGCAGGACGTCTGTAAGGGTCGGGGGCAGGACGAGGTTTTATACTGTGATTAAAATTAATTACTAATCTGAACGTTTTAGCAGAAACACTTCCTCGGGATGCCTGCATTTCACTAATAAGGTTTCATTTGACTTTTAAAACCAAAGTATTTTGGATCGATTCGTTATGTGTGTGTATTTATTTATGTTTTTATTTGTCTTCATTTGTGGATTTGTTTTGGAATCGCTTTCCTTCAAGTCATTACTATGAAGCGACACAATTTCACTAAATGTTCCTTAAAGTGAAATGAAGAGATTTAAATGGGAGTTTAATCTGTAAATTCGGTGTTAATTTTAGCCTAAAGACAATCTGAATCATTTTCACTCCTCATTAGTGTAAACGCTACGAACCCATGCGTTCATATCCAGAGCGATATACGGGACCCAGAGACGTCCTCGTTTACTCCTAAAGGTCCAGAATTATCAGAAAATATATCCCAAAGACTTTTCAGTGCTCTGTAATAATAAGTTTAATTGATATAGCACCCTGCTCAAAACTCAAGGACACTGAAAGAAAAAAGAAAAGCACTTGGAGTGAGAGAGTGATCTGCCAGAAGCTGCTTCCTGAAATCATCTGGAAGGAAAGGGCCGAGAGAGAGAGAGAGAGAGAGAGAGAGAGAGAGAGAGAGAGAGAGAGAGAGAGAGAGAGAGACAGACAGACAGACAGACACTGGGCCCAGAGGAAAATACAACTGATTACAACATGGCTGAGGAAAAAACAAACTAAGTGATAAACATCTGTGTGTGTGTGTGTGTGTGTGTGTGTGTGTGTGTGTGTGTGAGTGAGTGAGTGAGTGAGTGAGTGAGTGAGTGAGTGAGAGGGAGAGAGAGAGAGATCTTTGATAGCATGAGGACACGAAAACAACAAACTCATCACACAAAAAGTAAAGTGTATGTCCTGCTGCTGCACTGGGGTCAGAGAGCACGTCAGTGTGTGTTAATGATCTACTCAGCGGTTCACGCCATTTGCCTCCCCCCCCCTTTGTTGTACCGGAGCCCCACCCCCTCCGAGCAGGGCAGGATGAAAACACATCAAGAGCAGCGAAAAATATGCAGTATTTAGTCTTAATATTTAACCAAGTGTGAAATGAGACCCAGCAGACTCAACATTTGCTCAGTGTGTGTGTGTGTGTGTGTGTGTGTGTGTGTGTGAGAGAGAGCGCGCGCCTGCTGCTGAGACACGGTAATTAGTTCATTTTTGTTGTCCTGAGCAGTAGCCTGCAAATGGATAGGAATGTGTGTCGGAGTGTATAGACAGCCAGGAAGTTGGGGGGCTCTCTGTCCACACACACACACACACACACACACACACACACACACACACACACTCAGCCGGGACATTCAGCAGCCGCACCAGTAGGTGATACTATGAAAATAAACAGTGTGGAAGTTCATTAGTGCTGCGCCAGTCAAACCTGCAAGTGTGTGTGTGTGTGTGTGTGTGTGTGTGTGTGTAAGCAGCAGCTGAGTATTTTTTCTTTCTCTCTCTCACACACACACACACACCTGTACTTCTATCTTTGTGGGGACTCTGACATAATACATTCCCTAGCCCCTTACCCTCGGAGCTAAATGACTAACCCCACCCCTTACACTAACCCCACCCCTTACCCAAACCATCACAACTAAATGTCTAACCCCACCCCTTACCCTAACCTAAACCTCATTCTAACCCAAACCCTAAAACTGAGTCTTAACCCTGAAACAGCCCTCTGAAGAAGTGAGGACCAAACAAAATGGGGGCAGCCATGCCTTAAGGTTAGAGAAGCAGCCTTGAGTCCAAAGGGTCACTGGTTTGATTCCCAGGCAGGAAAAACGAACAGCTGAATGAACAGCACTTTCCCCTCCCTCTATATCATGGCTGAAGGGCCCCTGAGCAAGGCCCCTAACCCGTAACTGCTCCCTGGGAGCTGTAGCACAGCTGCCCACTGCTCTGGGTGTGTGTGTGTGTGTGTGTGTGTTTTCACTGCTTCAGGTGGGTTAAATGTAGCGAGGAATTTTCACTGTGATGGAGTGTACATGTGACAAAAATAAAAGCTTCTTGTCTTAAAAAAAAATGTCCTCACTCTGTTGGTAAAAAACATATGTAGCAAGGACACACACACACACACGTGGTGAGAAAAAATTAATGAGCATGAAAAGAAAACACACACACATACACACACACATATATATATATATATATATATATATATATATATATATATATATATATACACACTATATTATATATATATATATATATATATATATATATATATATATATATACACACACACACACATACACACACACACACATTATATATATACACACACATATATATATATACACATATATATACATATATATATCAGCTGGATAGTACAGTGGTAATGCTCACTGACTACGACGCAGGAGATCAGGGTTCGAATCCCGGTCGGGGCAAAACATCATCCAGTAAGGGTCCTTAGGCAAAACCTCATGATACATCAGCCTACCTCAGGAATGAGTGAAAACATAACTGATAGAGTCATCTGCGTCAGTTGCTAGGGAACCAGGGCAAACTGATGAGAAATGGGCTACTGGAACAAGACATCGATGGACGAGGACAGAAAATACGGATTTGCTGGAATGCTACTATACAAGCAATCCCAGAGAGAGGGGATACATGCAGAGAATGTGGGACCATTGGATACTTCGAAACCCACAATCAAGGCTAACAAAGAAACAGCTATTAGCCCAGTGTTCCAACACTTTAATGAGAGATTAATGAAATACAACAACGATGCTACGGCAAGGGGGAGCCAGGAAGACAGGTCAGCGGGGAGATGTCATCATCCCCACAACCAGAGATTGGGTACCAAGCCCCAACACAAGCCTCAACACAAGAGCTGCTGACCTGAGAAGGAAGATCGTGACCCAACTGGAAACCTGGAGCCCCCGACGAATACCGAAGCTGAGTTGCCAAGTACCTTCAGAAGATCTACTAGTAGATGTGAATGCTGCTCTGAAGACAATCTCCACAAGAACCATCACTGAGACCAACAAGCTAATACACAGTACAGCAACAGTAATCATGGAGATGCTTGGACACAAGGTGGGCTCGGGACATAACAAACAGTATCCACCATGGAAGAGACGATTAGAGGCCAAGATAAAGGCAGCAAGGAGAGAAGTTAGCCAGCTAGCTGAACTACAGAAAGGGAACATGGTGAATAAAGGGGCGCCCAGGAAGTACAACTCACTCTCCATACCAGAGGCACTCGAAACTGCCAAACAGCGACTAACAGCTCTGGCCACCCGGTTGAGGAGATACACCAAGGAAGGAGAGGCCAGGAGAATAAACAAGCTGTTCTCCACTGAACCAGCCAAGGTGTACTCTCAATGGCAGGGGAACAACAACCGGTCAGACCCACCAAGAGCTGAGGTGGAAAAATACTGGAAAGACATATGGGAAAGAAAGGCATCACACAACACCGATGCCCAATGGTTAGTGGACCTAAGAGCTGGCCACAGCAACCTCCCAGAACAAGAACCAGTAACCATCTCAATGGCAGACGTCCAAGAAAGAGTGTCAAAGATGAAGAGCTGGACAGCACCAGGCCCCGATATGATCCATACGTACTGGCTGAAGAAGCTAACTGCACTCCATGAACGCCTAGCAGCACAGATGAACCAGCTGGGACCCACCCAGAATGGCTAACCCAAGGCAGGACAGTCCTAATCATGAAGAACCCCCAGAAGGGACCCATCGGCCAAATACCTGTCTCTGCACAACATGGAAGGCCCTGTCAGGCATCATTGCGGCAAAAATGAGTAAGCATGTGGCTCAATACATGAGCGAGGCACAGAAAGGAATTGGCAGTAACACCAGAGGAGCCAAGCACCAGCTACTGGCCGATAGAACAGTCGCCCGAGACTGTAAGAAGAGACAGACCAACCTGTGCACTGCCTGGATTGACTACAAGAAAGCCTACGACTCAATGCCACACACATGGATACTGGAATGTCTGGAACTGTATAAGATCAACAGGAACCTAAGGACCTTCATACAGAACTCAATGGAAATGTGGAAGACAACCCTAGAGGCCAACTCAAAACCCATTGCCCAAGTCAACATCAAGTGCGGCATATACCAAGGAGATGCGCTATCACCACTGCTGTTCTGCATAGCCCTAAACCCCCTCAGTCAGATCATCACGAAGAGCGGCTACGGGTACCGATTCCGTAGTGGGGCAACAATCAGCCACCTGCTCTACATGGATGACATCAAGCTGTATGCCAGGAATGAGCGAGAAATAGACTCGCTGATCCACACCACCCGGATCTACAGCGATGACATAGGGATGTCATTCGGATTGGACAAGTGTGGCCGGATGGTCTCAAAGAGAGGCAAGATGATCCGGACTGAAGGGATTGACCTACCAGAGGGCAACATAGGTGATATCCAAGACAGCTACAAGTACCTTGGCATCCCACAGGCTAATGGAAACCATGAAGAGGCCACAAGGAAGTCAACCACAGCCAAATACCTCCAGAGAGTAAGGCAGGTCCTGAAAAGTCAGCTGAATGGTAAAAACAAGGTCCGAGCCATCAACATGTACGCACTACCAGTCATCAGATACCCCGCTGGTATCATAAACTGGCCAAAGGAGGAGATAGAAGCCACAGATATCAAGACTAGAAAGCTCCTCACCATGCATGGAGGGTTCCACCCCAAGTCCAGCACCCTGAGACTATACACTAAGCGGAAAGAGGGAGGCCGAGGGTTAGTGAGCGTCAAGACCACGGTCCAGGATGAAACATCGAAAATCCGAGAATACATCAGAAAGATGGCCCCAAAGGATGAACTGCTAAGTGAATGTCTCAGGCAGCAGAACCCTGATGAGAGTGCAGAGGAGGAGGAGGAACAGACAACCTGGAGAGACAAACCCCTACATGGCATGTACCACCGTCAGATAGAGGAAGTGGCTGATATCAAGAAATCCTACCAGTGGCTGGATAATGCAGGACTGACAGACAGCACAGAGGCACTAATCATGGCAGCACAAGAACAGGCCATAAGCACAAGAGCCATAGAGGCCAGGATCTACCAGAGTAGATCAGACCCAAGATGCAGACTGTGCAAAGAAGCCCCTGAAACAGTCCAGCACATAGTAGCAGGGTGTAAGATGCTAGCTGGATCAGCGTACATGGAGAGGCACAACCAAGTGGCTGGGATAGTATACAGGAACATCTGCAACCAGTATGGAATAGAAATACCCAGGTCCCAATGGGCCATACCACAGAAGGTGGCTGAGAACAACAGGGCCAAGATTCTGTGGGACTTCAGCTTCCAGACTGACAAACAGATCCTGGCTAACCAACCGGACATAGTGGTGGTGGACAAAGAGCAGAAGAGGGTGGTGGTGATAGATGTGGCGATCCCAGCTGACGCCATCATCAGGAAGAAGGAACATGAGAAACTTGAGAAGTATCAAGGGTTGAAAGAGCAGCTGGAACGGATGTGGAAGGTCAAGGGTTGCGTGGTCCCCGTGGTAGTGGGGGCACTTGGGGCAGTAACCCCCAAACTGGGAGAGTGGCTCCAGCAAATCCCAGGAACAACATCTGAAGCCTCAGTCCAGAAGAGCGCAGTCCTAGGAACATCGAAGATACTGCGCAGAACCCTCAAACTCCCAGGCCTCTGGTAGAGGACCCGAGCTTGAGGATGACATGGATCCCCCCCCCGCTGGGGGTGAGAAGGAGATTTTTTATTTTTTATATATATTTGTGTGTGCGTGTGTGTGTGTGTATATATATATATATACACACACACACACACACACACACTATATTATTTATATATATATATATATATATATATATATATATATATATATATATATATTTTTTTTTTTAATATATTTGTGTGTGGTGTGTGTATATATATATATATATATATATATATATATATATATATATATATATAATATATGTGTGTGTGTGTGTGTGTGTGTGTGTGTGTATAATAAAAGAATGACAGAGAAAGTGTGTGTGTGTGTGTGTGTGTGTGTTTTGTCTTGTTGAACTATATTTTCCCAGAGCAACATATTCAAGTATTTTCTTCATAGAAAGCAAGAAACCACGAAGAAGTATAAACTCCTCTGTGCTGAAGAGGTCAGAGATCTTAAAGTTCCAGCTTCACCTCTGACTGATACACAATGCTCACACTCGAGACTCCTTAGAGACAACACACACACACACACACACACACACCTCCTCACAGTGAACTTCACCACACCCATCATTTTGTAAACCTGTTTGTGTGGAGTGTGCGCCGTAAATGTGACCAAGCCGTTACTATAGAAACGATGATGTATTAGAACGAGCGTGTTGTGATTTGCAGCTTCAGCCTCCAGTGTGTCTGTGGGGATGAGAGCAGAGATTAAACTGTAACTCAGCAGAGGAACATCTGCACTTGTGTGTGAGATAGAACCACATTAAAGCCAGGATACAGAACCGAGAGTAAAAGGGGGCAGGGCTATGTTCCCTCGATACAACACCACACCCAACCTGCCCTTATTAACATACCCACATTCATATACTATACGTTAAAGACACACCTATTTCCTGTTATTTCCATATATGGGCTGGACTTTATTTACAGACAATGCTGGAAATAATTTTGGGAACCGTGTCAGGAAGAGACGCTCTCACTGCGCCAACTATGACACGTGTTTGTGTTACGAGGCATCACCATGACGACACTCGTTAACGTAAATGAATAAAAGTCTCACCATCCTTTATCATCATCCTCTCCCAGCTCTTCATCCTCAGGGGTGTCTGGAGTTTCAGAAATAGCTGATGACAGCTTGGACCTAAACCGATCCAGAAGAGCGAGTGTCTTCAGGCAGAAGAGAAAAAAGAAATGTTGATTTGTTCAGGACAGAACCCCCCCCCCGACTTTAACATGTCCATTTTAAAAAGATGTGCTGTTTCAGTCCAGCAGGTGGCGCTGCAGAGTACAGCTAATTTCATTGATCCTGATTAGTTTTGTAAAATAATAATAATAATAATAATAATAATAATAATAAATACATTAATAAATAGATTTTTAAAAAAGAACATTGGCTCTAAAGTGCGGCGCCACCTGCTGGACTGAAATGGAGCTCTGTTTGATGTTTCTGCTCCTCACCTGCGCCTCTCTGCCCGAACCCTTCTTCAGCTTCTGCATCCTCATTTCCTCGTACTTCTTCTTGCTCTGCAGGTACTCGGACACGGCCTCGCTCACCGCCGCCTTCTCACCTTCATAACACAACATCAAACAGAGGTCAGACGCATTTCTGTGTCACATGACAGTTCTGAGTGAAACTGGCGCTGCGTTTAGCTCAGTGATGGAGATAAAATATCAGAGCTGCAGTATTTTATGTTGAGATTATAATATTTTGTTGTAGTTACTGAATCATGTGATTTAAGATCAACAACTGAATAATAATCTGAGGTTAATGAGGTGAATAAGTGATGCACAGACTGGAACGGTCTGATTTCACACTGACTTTCAGACAAAAAACTAATTATAGCACAGTCAGAATAAACAACAAAGTCAAAAGGTCAAGGTCAGGATCAAAAGGCAAAAAAATTAGCTAGGTCAGAATAAAAAAAAAAGGACATTTGAAAGATCAGGATGAAAAAGAAAAGAAAAGAATTTGTAAGATTAAAAATAATTTTAAAGGATCAAGAAGAGGATCAAAAACATCTGTACAAGGAGGACAGAGAGAGAGAGAGAAAAACTGGATCAAACAATTCAGGATTAAATTTTTTTTTTAAGTCCTAGATAAGAAAAAAAATTGCTTCTAAACCATATTTAAAAATCACGTGAAGTTCATCAAGGTGCTGGATTTAGTTCCGATCCCATGGTTAAGAGTGTAGAGTCCAGGTCTGTCCCACAGCATGCTTTACTTTTAGAGTAAACATTTTATTGAGGAAAGAAGTTCACAGATTTCTCCAGACTTTCGATAAAAGAGTTCTGGAGGTGTAAAGGGTCAAAGTTAGGGTTAGAGCCCAAAACCTCCATCTCTGCCCTTCAAAACACCGTGCTGCAAATGCACAGCGTCACATCCCGTCAGAGTAACACACAGGACAGAGATGATGACGTACTGACATCCAGAACCGGTCCATCTGCAGCACCGTGTCCAGGTGAACAGGAGAATCGAGCCGTGGAGCTGAAGAAGCGACAGCTCCATTACAGAGTTCTCCAAAACAACACAGCTGTTCCTGAAAAAGCGACGCTGGATGAAGCAAAACACCAGCTGGTGGAGATGAAACGGGAAAAGTGAGTAAAAAAAACACAAAGAGACACAGAGACTGTGATGGACTTCCTGTCAGGACAGGACGCAGGTTTATAGAAAGACAAACATTGATGATTTAATTCTTTAAAGCTGCAGGGAGTCTGATGGGGACGAGCTCACAGACAGACATCAGCTTGGAACAAGAGAAATAAAACAAATCAGATCATTAAACACACACACACACACACACACACACACACACACACACACACTACACTCCTCAGTTCTTAAGTTCTCCCTGTGAGGAACACTAACCCTTTAGTCTGTTTTCCTACAGAAAGTTGTTTTTTTTTTCCCCCCAAGAACCCTGAATGATCCAACAATCTCTTAAAGAACCCTTTTGTTCCGAGTGTGTGTGCGCAGTGCAAATTACTGCTCTTGATTTTCTTCTCCAAGTTCAGACCCAGTCAGAAGTTTAATATTCAGTTCACTGTTCCACTCAGAGAAGAAAAAGGTTGAAGGTGAATTAAACCAGATTCTTGTTCTGAAAGATGAAACTGTACACTTTAGAACCTGGTTCTTACACTGGTGCAAGATGGTTCTGTGGATCATTAAGTGTTGTTAGAGCTTTAAAACAGTTCTATATGGAACCTTCTCTGAAAGGGAACCAACTGGTGGAGGGGTTCTACTGGAGACATGACCAAGGAACTGTCAAGAGTCAAGAAAGAAACATTCTACATCAAACCTCCTCTGATTTTATACCAAGCAACTAAAAACCCAGCATCTGAAGTGTGTGTACGTACACACACACACACACACACACACACACACACACACGTGTGAGTCCAGGCTGCGGTGGATTTGGAGGAGACAGTGAGGGCGGAGTCGCTCTGTTGACTCTGGTGTCTGGAAGCGTTAATGCACCGGTGTAAATGTGGGCAAGCAGATGGCTCTGATGTCACACAGGGCGTGGCCAGTCCTCACTGCACTGCTTTTCAACTACACCTGCAGTACACTGCTCACCTGCTTGTGTCAGGTCTTACACACACACACACACACACACACACACACACACACACACACACACGTATTCACCTCAACGCTGCCGTTCCTCCTCTCAAATGGGACATTTATTTGTTTTTCATATTTATGTCACACTGAAAAGCACACGGACGAGAGGATGGAAATTTGTTTTTCAGCCACACACACACACACACACACACACACACACACACACACACACACACACACAGAGAGAGAGGCCTTCAAGCCACCACGACGCAGGGTCTGCTCAGCACCAACCAAGAAGGTGGACATTCATAAACTCTCCTCCCCATCAGTGTCCCTCCAACTTCACGAGAAGACTGAAAACACACTCCACAACATTAGCACTGAAGGACCATCAGTGGAGGAACATTGGAGGACACTAAGAGACGCTATTTATCAGTCTGCAGAGGAAGTACTGGGTTTTGCGAAACGCTCACACCATGACTGGTTTGATGAAAATGACACCACCATCCGCAACCTCCTGGATCGTCTTCACTAAGCTCACATCAGCTACATCACAGAGAAGACATCACAAACAAAAAGACACGTACCTCAGACTGAAAAGAGAAGCACAAACTGTACTGAGAAAGATGAAAGATCGCTGGTGGCAAGACAGAACTGCTGATCTACAAACAGCCTCTGACAGAAAAAGACACTAAGGCCTTTTACGACGGACTGAAAGCTGTGTATGGACCTACCTCCCGAGGTAGCACACCACTATACACAGCTGATGGACAAACCCTCATCAAAGACCAAGCTGGCATATTTTCTCGATGGGCTGAACACTTCAACGGAGTCTTGAATCATGTGTCAACCATCTCAGACAATGCCACCTCACAACTTTCCCAAAGACCCATGCATCAAAAACTCGACAACCCTCCCACAGTAGCCGAAACCATCAAGGCCATCGAACAGCTCTTTAAAGGAAAAGCAGCCGGTGCTGATGGGATACCAGCAGAAATCTACAAGAGTGGAGGAGACCTCTTAGCAACTAAGTTGTGTGGCCTGTTCGGTTCAATCTGGGAGGAAGAATCTGTCCCACAAGACTTCAAGGATGCACTTATCATGCACCTCTACAAGAATAAGAGAAATAGACACAGTTGTGATAACCACAGATGCACATCACTCCTCTCCATAGCTGGTCAGATACTTGCGAAAATCATCATCAAATCACCTCACCAACTCCACTGCCAATAAAGTCATCCCAGAGAGCCAATGTGGGTTTCGCACCTCACGAGGCACAACAGTCATGCTCTTCTCAGCCAGACAAGTGCAAGAAAAGTGTGTAGAACAAAACAGAGAACTGTTCATGGTTTTTGCAGACCTGACAAAAGCCTTCGACTCGGTCAGCCGAGAAGGCCTCTGGAAAGTTCTCACCAAATCTGGATGTCCAGCACGAGTCACCAATATCATTTGATCCTTCCACGAAGGCATGGTTGGTTGTGTAATCGATGACCGCTCGGTCTCAGCTCCCTCTGAAGTCAGCAGTGGCACCAAACAAGGATGCGTCATGGCTCCCTTGCTGTTCAGCATTATCTTCTCTGCCATGCTGGATGTTGCTTTCAGCAAGTGTGACACTGGAGTGATGATTTGCTTCAGGAGCAATGGAAGCATCTTCAACTTGAGGAGACTAAAGGCAAAAACCAGAACCTCTTCCATGCTTCTCCATGAATTACTGTATACGGACGGTTGTGCTCTGATTGCTAATTCCTTCGAAGATGCTCAGCACATCGTTGACGCCTTCTCAAGAGCATGCACCCAATTTGGACTCACGGTCAGCGTCAACAAGACTGAAGTGCTGCACCAACTAGGACCTGGATCACCTCCTTCTACTCAAACCATCACTGTGAATGGAGAACCACTGAAGTCCATGGAGAAATTTTGCTACCTTGGAGGAATCCTAGCACAGAATGCAAAGATCACCACACACATCACCGCACGCATCAGCAAAGCTAGCTCTTCTTATGTTCGTCTCCAGCACTGCCTTTGGTCAGATCACAGCATATGACTGAGCACAAAAATTCAAGTGTACAGGACAGTGGTTCTAAGCACATTACTATACGGCTGTGAAACGTGAACACAATACCGATGCCACAAAGAGGCTGGAGCAATTTCACCAGCGCTACCTTCGCAAGATCTGCAACTTGACATGGAAGGACAAGGTCCCGAACACCACCATTTTAGAGCATTGTAACATCACAAGCGTGGAGACCATCACCCGAGCCCAACTGCGATGGTCAGGACACATCACGCGCATGGGAGAGGAGCGAATTCCAAAGGCCCTTATGTTTGGGGAACTGGCATCAGGCAGCCGATCCCAAGGAGGACAACGCAAGCGCTGTAAAGATGTCCTGAAAGCCACCCTGAAGGCCTACAACATCGATCCTTCATCTTGGGAGAGGAAGGCCCAAGACCATGCCCAGTGGCACAAGATCTGCTAAGATGGCTGCAAAACTGGGCATGGTCTTGGGCCTTCCTCTCCCAAGATGAAGGATCGATGTTGTAGGCCTTCAGGGTGGCTTTCAGGACATCTTTACAGCGCTTGCATTGTCCTCCTTGGGATCGGCTGCCTGATGCCAGTTCCCCAAACATAAGGGCCTTTGGAATTCGCTCCTCTCCCATTCTTCTCCGTGCTCTCGCAGAAGGCGGTCGCATTTCTCTGTCTCTCCCTTCCCTTATCTTTCCTGCTTCTGCTGTCTCGTCTGTCTAGTGTCTATACTTTGAGACTCTCTCCGCACTGCTCTCCAAACTAAAAACCATGGAATTGATAAACTGGTCTCTTCACGCAACTGACACAATCTTCTCGACGAGAAGCCTGGGTTCGGGGGAACCAGCCTGTCCTGCCGGAACGTTCGCAGCTGGCTACATGATAGATGCGTGGGAGCGGTGGCAGGTCATGTGCCTGGCAGTTCTTTCTGTGGAGGACATTGAAGACATCTACCTATTCGGAACCATGATTACAGGACTTTTGCTGATTGGATTAGGCATTGCCCTGGTTTATCGAGGAAATCAGAAAACGGTGACAGCTGTTCAAAGCCCCATAAAGCTGCCCGACATTATTGAAGCGGTGGGCAGAGCTGTCGGCACTCAGAATGTGGCTATTCAGAACTTGAACTGCAACATGGATAACATCATGGAGAAGCTTTCGGCTTTGCAGAGGAAAATGGATTCGAGAGACCAGTATTGACAATCAGAGTAGTCGTGTAAAGGAATGCGTCTGCTCGACCCAAGACCAAACAAGCCCAACCTTATCTGCTTTTGGCTCCCTCAGACAGCACTGGCCTTGGCCAAGGCTGTTGCTGGGACAACAATTCCCCCCGGAGGTCACTGCTGTTAGACTCTCTCGTATTCCTCCCCCCTCTTCCCGTGGTCGCTGCTGCACCCCCAGTGTGACAAGCGGATGCATGACCAGCGCCATCATGGCTGCAGGAGTGGCTTGCACTGGGTTACCTCTACCTCTTCCCCTCCCTCCCTTTACCCCCCACCCCGATCGCCCCCCCTCAAGTCCCGAGTTTTCATGTTGTAAAGTGTACTTGTGCTATTTTGTGCTTATGTGCTGAGTTTTTTTTTTTTAATGTTCCCACACTGTACTCTTCACAGGAGCATAGTGTGGGGGTTGCTTTGTTCTCCTCCCCTCTCCTCAGGTTACTCTATATTTTTTCTTTTCATCCCTGTCTTCCTGTCCTGTTACTCCCCCTCTGTCGATTGTGTGTGTGTGTGTGTGTGTGTGTGTAAGGACAGGTTGATGGTCAATTTCACTGGTACTTGTGACTAGTGATAATAAAGGGTTCATTCATTCAAAACCTTTGAAGAAAAGAGGACTACCAGGCTGATAGAGAAACACCTGCGAAGGCATCATACTGCTGCTGCCCCCGCCGCTGCCCCTCAGCTCATCACCATCACTTCATCACTTCATCTGTGATGACTGCCAACGCGTGTGTGCTTTGGACTCCTCAGCCATCACAGGCATCATCACTAAATGACCGGGAGAATGAGATTCGTCGTCTGCAATGACTCAGTCCACCACCACCATCAGTCCCCGCAGTCACACTGCTGCCCCCCTCCCCACCATCAGTCCCCTCAGTCACACTGCTGCCCCCCTCCCCACCATCAGTCCCCGCAGTCACACTGCTGCCCCCCTCCCCACCATCAGTCCCCGCAGTCACACTGCTGCCCCCCTCCCCACTATCAGTCCCCGCAGTCACACTACTTCCCCTTTCTTCACTGACAGTCCCAGCGGCAGCAGCCAGCTCTGCTACATGCTGTCTGTGAGGACAAGTGACCCGCTTGTGGCCCACATCCCCACATCCAAAACATGGGTGGCATGGTGGTGTAGTGGTTACACGGTCACCTCACAGCAAGAAGGTTCTGGGTTCGAACCCAGCGGCCGGCGAGGGCCTTTCTGTGTGGAGTTTGCATGTTCTCCCCGTGTCTGCGTGGGTTTCCTCCGGGTGCTCCGGTTTCCCCCACAGTCCAAAGGCATTCGGTTAGGTTAATATGGGACGGCCTTGGGCTGAAGTGCCCTTGAGCAAGGCATGTAACTTCCAACTGCTCCCCGGGCGCTGTTAGCATGGCTGCCTGCTGCTCTGGGCATGTGTGTGTGCTCATTGCTCATGTGTGTGTTCACTGCTTCAGATGGGTTAAATGCAGACAAGAATTTCACAAGTGTGTGATGAATAAAGTTGTGCTTTCTTTCTTTTCTTTTTTTCTTTCATGCTCCCTGAACTCGCACACACCATGTAAAACCTTTCCTCATGTTTAACATGGAAGGAAACTTCCAGTATTTGAGTTGGGAAGTCCAGAAACAAACACTTGTCTCCGTAGAGACCGAATGTGTTTTAGTTTATTGTTCTTAAGCCCCGTCTACACGATCATACATTCGTCCAAAACATTATCATACAAACGTATGATGATGTTCAAGTTTGTATGATCATATTGTGGATTTCTGTCCACACGATCATACATTTTGTATGTCACATGACAGGCAGTGTAGATCACATGACCCGAATTAACAATCTGATTGGTGGATGACCCAAAGTGTTGTAAGATGTTGTGAACATTTGTTGGAAAGTAGAAACACGATTCTAAAAATTTGAACATCATCATACAACGTCATACAAGTATGACGTTGTTCAAGTTTGTTGGGAAAACCGTCCACACGATTATACATTTGTCCATGAACATCATCATACATTTGTATGACGATGTCCATGGACAAATGTATGATCGTGTAGACGGGGCTTTACAGCCTAAACTCACCATCCGGAATCCGCTCACGAATTTCCCAAAGCGCTTCAGTTCTCGCGCCAGCACCTCATTGGGAATAAACGGAGGGACTCTGGCCACGGTGACCTGGACAGAGGGCACCGCCAGCAGGGAAACTTGTATAAACTCATTGTTAATGTATATATTGCTCTCTGTGAGCTGATTAACAAGCTCCTGATGTTTCATAAACACCACCACCGCTTTATTCACGCGGGAGGCGCACACGATGTTTCCATAACCCACCTGTGTTCCGACCACGAGCAGCACCTGCTTTACCGGAACCGTAGGTTGTGGTGCCGCCCTTACTCCATGCTTCAAGGACAGGGGCAGCATCCCGGAGGACGCCATCCCCGACAAACAGCCAACAAACAAACACACACACTAAACCACACTACCAATAACTACAAAATACTCAGAAATTAAATATCACAAGAAAAAACCAAGAGAAAAGTTTAGAAAAGAAAGTTGCAGGCTCTCAGCCAACACTCACCACACCCTCCACCAGCAATCTCCCAGCATGCAGTGCAGCGAGAGAGAGACAGACAGACAGACACAGGAGAGAGAGAGACAGACAGATACACACAGACAGACAGTGAGAGAGAGAGAGAGAGAGAGAGACACAGACAGAGAGGAGAGAGACAGACACACAGACAGTCGGAGAGAGGAGTTGTGTTGGTGTGAAAGCCAGTGGCTGCAGTTGGTGAAATGTTTCGTCTCTGGTGTGAGCGAATAGAAAAATAAACAAACAGAATGGAAAACACACACAGAAAAGACTAAAGCCCACGTCTGTATAAACGTCTCAACAGCACAGAGACATGGAGATACAATCAGTTTGAGTTTCTGGAAGTTCTGCACTCTGATCAGAAGGTGTTGATTAATTCTCTACAACAGGAGCTCTGACTGCAGTGCAGCTTCACATCACAGGGTTATTTATAATTAATGCGCTCACTCTGACACATTATCATTTCCATAGTAGCAGTCATTCACAGGGGCGTGTCCATAATTTCTGTAAGGAGAAATGTGTGTGGTTTCTGGAAGGAGTCTCCAGTGTAAGCGCTGTGTATCAGTCAGAGCTGAAGCTGGAACTGTAAGATCTCTGAGGTCTTCAGCACAGAGGCGTTTACACTTCTTCTTCTTGGTTTCTGTGGGTTTTTGTCTTATTAACTTGGAGAGAGAGTAAAGCGAGACCAGTGAGGGAATGAGTGTTTATCGCTGCTATCACATCCGTGAAAACAGGAACTCATTCGTTTCATGAACATTAAATGTAACTAAATAAATAAAATTGTAATAGTTGGTAAGTTTCTGTGGTGCAAGAGGAATAAAACACTTGGGGATGTGTTCTTAGAGGAAAATAATCAACTCCACTTCATCACAGCACCCTGTTACTCAGTATTTCACTGTAACACACACACACACACACAGAGAGCCTTTGTGTTTCTGAAGGTCCACTCTCTGAGGGCGTGTGATGTGATTTATGGGAGTGGAGCAGTGGCGTGTTCCGTGAGGTTCTCCTGCGTGTCAGTGGAGTGATGAGGCCTGGGGATAGTTCAGGAGCAGTTTCGGTTCTCTGCTCTGACGGCAGCATTCCTCCCTCCTCCTGTCACTCCAACACACAGACGTGCTACAAATCGCTGCCTCATGTTGTAGCAACGCCGGGTTGTTGTGAACGACAAACACCTCATCATTTGGAAGGTGGTTTATTTTTTCTTCCATTCACATCAATCATCACTTTCATTTTTCTGAGAGTTAAAAGGAGGTGAGATGTCATCAGTCTCTGGAGGATCAGAAGCTGTAGGAAACGGTTCTCGCTGCTCAGCGCTGGCATTCAAGGCTTCAGAGATCAACACCTTAGTGGACTGAACCATTTCTCCTGACTCGGGGGGGGTGACAGCAGTAATCTGCTCACGACTGAGGGACTTCAGCAAATACTGCTCTCAACATTTTAACAACAACAACAACAGTTATGTGGGAAAAAAATATAAAATCACGTAAAACACAATGTGCTTTATTTTAAAAACACAAGATGGTGGTGTGATGAAGTCAAAGGGTTTTTTTTTATTCCTCTTATCCCACAGCAGTTTAACAACTATTACAATTTTATTTATTTAGTTGCATTTATTGATCATGAAAGGAGTGAGTTCCTGTTCTGTCTGATGTTATAGCAGCGATAAACAGTCGTTCCCTCACCAGCAGCTCTTTATTCTTTCTCCAAGTTACTAAAACAAAAAAATAAAAGCAGTTTGTTCCATCATGTTCTTGAGAAATCATAAAGAAGAAGAATAAACTCCTCTGTGTTGAAGATCTCAGAGATCTTAAAGTTCCAGCTTCACCTCTGATTGATACACAGCGCTCACACTGGAGACTCCTTACAGAGACAATACACACACACACACACACACACATACACCTCCTCACAGAAATTATGGACATGCCCTGTGAATAAGCCGTTACTATAGAAACGATAACATATGTGAATGAGAGCATTAATTAGAAATAACCCTGTGATGTGAAGCTGCACTACAGTCAGATCTGCTGTTAGAGAGAATTAATCAACACCTTCTGACCAGTCAGAGTGCAGAACTCAGCGGCTCTGGGCTCTGCAGATTGTCACAGAAACACTGCAGAGCTGCTTTTAGTATCAATTCCACTGAAATGCTAAAAGATTTTTTAAAATAAATAAATAATCATCTTTGTACTATTGTCTTTCCACATCGGCGGTTTTGACGGACAAGGCGCCGCTGAAATAAACGGCCCCTCCCACACGGAAGCATAATCCATATAAATAACTCTGAGCGGTAAAAAGAACGCTGCCACATCAATTAGAGCGGGTATGAAAGTGGACAGCGTTTTTAGCGTGTCTTATTTTTGGCTCTGACACACAACGGCCGAGCCAAGAAAGAGAAAACCAGAGCAGACAAACATGCTATAATTTATGTCCTGAAAATTGAAGAGATGCCTGTCGAAAATAATAACTGCAACCCAGAAAATAGGTACAAACGTCTCTTTCGGGGGGGGGGGATTGGTCCTCCGGGCTGGTCCATTTCAGAAAAGACAACTGGCTTTGTCCTCAAGCAGGACAGCAGCTGCGAAAGCAAGTGAGGCGACTTTATCATCAGGACTCCGAGCTAGTGCGGAGCTCAGAGCTCTGAGTGGAGCAGAGAGGACGAGAGGACAAGAGGAGACGGAGACTGAACTCCACGAAGAACAGAGTTAAAGCTGGAAACCACTCACAGGACTGTTCCATTAGTTTGTGATGAAAAACAGAATAAAACACTCTGAGCTGCTGAAAATGGAAGATTGATGGATGTGGCATGAGAGAAGCAGCAGCATGTGCTAATAACCAAACACACACTCAGGACATCTACACTGGGTTTTATTCCACCACCATCCCTCCCCCCATCTGTGTGTGTGTGTGTGTGTGTGTGTGTGTGTGTGTTTTAGATTCCTCGATAAGTAAATTTATCAGATTGAATTTAAATGTGTGTTCGGAGTTCCAGTGCTTTTCCCTTCAATTGCTTGTTTTTTTTGTGGTATTTTCTTAGCAGTTGCCAGCACACAAACACACACACACACACACGGGTAAACCCACCTCGTTCAAATGGCCTGTGACCCCCCCAGTGCGGTGGCGGCTGTGGACGAGACGATGTCCAATCTCCAACCCAAACAGCAGTGTGAGCGAGCGAGCCGAATTCCTCCTGCTGTAATTTCATTCTTCTAAATAATGAAATAAATACAGAAATTCCGCTGGGGCTGTTTTTCATGTTGGCACAATCTGATCCACGCTTCCACCACAAAATATAAACACAGATATATTACAAAAGAACCCTAAACGTTTAAATATTCCATACCTCAACATAAAGACACGGAACACTTTCATTTATATTTTTATTAAAGATTTCTGAAATAGTATAAACACGCTCGAGGCTGAGCCTCAGGAATGAACACAACGTCCACGAACTGCTCGAGTTAATAAACTTTACAGTGAAGAGAAGGAGAATGAAGAGAAGCAGCAGATCAGAGTTAAAGAATAAACAGAGCTGTACACCGACATGAAATAAACAAACAAACAAGTAAATAAAATTGCATACACATAAGAGACACGATAAACAACAGCAGGATCTTTATTTCCTCAACACAGGATCGATTTCACACAACCATCACACCTGCACCTCTGTTCATCACCAAGTATCCATAACAATGAGGCTGTGTGTGTGGTGTGTACACACACACACACACACACACACACACACACACATCCTGAAACACTGAACACGCCACACTTCAATCGAACCCATGCCGCGCTCCAACCAGCCGGCCCCCATGCCATGCTTTTACTGAAACGTGCGGTTCTACACGACACAGATGAAGCAGTTAGAGAAGAAAAACTCTTCTGGAGCTCACAGCGTGAGAAGTACGAAGTCACACAGAAGCTCTGTGCTCATGTTTAAGCAGTTCTGCGTGCGGTACATGCGGAACCCGGGTGTGTTTGACAGCAGGGAGTTAGAGTGTGTGTGTGTGTGTGTGTGTGTGTGTGTGTGTGTGTGTGTGTGTGTGTGTGTGTGGCCTGACAGAGAGCAGGAACACACTTCATCATCAGCTGACAAACACCAGAGAAGCAACACCAAAAAACCCTGTCTGGTCACACAGTGAGAACTCCACATTTAGCCTGGCTGAGTTTCAGAGCGCACACACACACACACACACACACACACACACACACACACACACACTCTTAGCTGTTCCTAACCCTAAAACACAGGGCCAGATTTAGAAATACAGCACTGTTTCAGTTTCCTCAGTTTGGCTTGTTTTAATTTAGTTTTAGCCTTTTGAGAAAAATAAATAATAGTTATAGTCATATGGCTTTTATTAGTTTGGGTCTATATTAAATTTACAAAAAACTAGAGAAGTTTTATATAACAGCACATCAGGGCCATTGTAGATTTAAAAAAAAAAAAAGAAAAAGTGTAGCTGAGAGAGGGGGTAATATTCCGAAGGAAAAAATACAACTCAGAATTCCTTTTAATTTTGAGATTAAAGTCATAAATGTATGAAACTCGGATGTTTTCTAAGATCATAAAGTCATAAATTTCACAAGGGAAAAAAAGATTCTCAGAAACAACAATCACATGCTGCAGTGCATTCTGGGAAATGTCGTTGCAAATTTCAGTGCTTTATTCCTTTACATTGCACAATAGAGGAGGAAAGACTAAAGTCTCTGTAAGTCTCCGCTCACCCGCGGCGTCTGAAAGGTGGATTATTATTCAGCTGTCGCTTAGCTTTGGTCAACAAACTGGTGGTGCGTTACCTGCGCTGGTCTCCTCTGGCTTCTTCGTCTCCTCTTTCCGCTGCTTGATTGCGAGGAGTTCCTTCTTCAGCTGACGAGCTTCTTTACGGAGTTCATCTCTGCAATCAAAAAAAAACACAAACAAACTCCAGCCTGGATTATCTAAGAAAAAGTAATGAAACAAAAAGCACAACCTTACAGCATTCTCTGAAAAACAATCAAATTTCATAAACATTTTAATGAACCACATTAAATTAAATCACTCTGTTCACTGAAGTGCGACAAAGCAGGAAAATAATCAGAAAAAAAAAGTGTAAAATAAGGAAACAAAATTTTCTGGTTTCATTTTAAAACCATCTCAGAGAACACACTCTGGGATTTTTTTTATTTCACACTCTAGCTACAAATTTAAATATGCACTTTATTTAAAGGAGTAGAAAATGCAAAGTAAATCCATGCACGGGTCGGTAGCTTGTAATATTGAGAGGCCGTAAGAAAAGTTTCAGGCATGTTTGACCATTTATAAGAAAGTTGTGAGTGTTTTCGTATCGCTGCTCTAATGCCACCAGGACGCTGCCATGTTGCCTGTTGGAAGGGCGATGCGTGACGCCATTTGGGCGCAAGGCTGAGTGTCGCTCTTCAGTACTGAAGGGGCAAAGCCAAAGGGCTGCTAAGGTGACGATGTTGTGTTTTTGTTTTTTTTTTCACTAAACATCTGAAAGTGTATTAATGAGCTGCAGCCCTGACTTATGGACAAACCTGAACTCTTTACCATAAAACGAGGCTGAAACTGTGTGTTGTTCTACTCATTAGCACGCTTAGCACGCTCTCGACTCATTCATGAAAAACTTCATCAAGATGTCCCCAGGCTCGCCTACCGTAATTACCGTAGTAGACAGTCCAACCCCCGCGGCAACACAGAAAGAGGGGAAACGCACACTGCTTTACTCTACAGGATTCACGTGAACATTACAGGAAAATGCACTTGTACGGAAAAAGGTGGAATTATTGCCAGAAAGCCCCGAGCTGCTGGTACGGTCTGGATTTATTTGGTAAAATTCATACATGTAAAAGATACAGTATAAATAGCACAGAGGACAACACAAAGTATAAAACACACTTATTTCCAATGTGGTCCTCTTGATAACCGCAGGAAACAGAATATAAGAGACAATAATAAATTGACAAAATTGTATAAACAATGATGAAAGTCATCAACAAAAAATATGCTAACTGTAATCATCACAGAGTGCAACTAGATTACAGAAACGGCACCAAAATGATTAAAAATTAGTTATAGACATCATAAAACTGGGTTTGGAATTTACTCCATAAAAACCGTTTCACCTGTTTCTTAAAATTCTCACGTGTTTGACTCGGTTGCAGTGATGGAGGTCGGCTATTCCACAAACACATTCCTGTAAACCTAAAAGAACTCCGAATGGTTTCCGTAAAGTGTGACGTCACTTATGATACACGGCCGTATTCGACAAAATGGACCACAGCGCCAGCGACACTTCACTGATTTCCTCGAGTATTTTGGACAACGACACGAATAGCGATGATGATCGTGATAAACAAGCATTACCGTATCAATTAGTTACACACAAGTGAACAATATTTATAGAGTTGTTTAGTTCGTCATTACCGAGGCGTTTCTGACAAACACTGAATCAAAGCAAGACACCCAACAAACATCAAGCTGCTTCGCTTCATCAGCAGTTATTACGTTTATGCCCAAAGGAACTCAAAATAACAATCACGCTTAATAAAAACTTAGGGAAGCCATAAAAAGTGTTTTCTTACCCTTTGAACTTCTCTTTTGCGGACTACTGACCGTGCTGTCTCGTTTGTCTTGTCCGCTTTTTGGCTGAAGATGGTGGGAACCGCATCTGGACTCGGCGCTGGCGTGTACGGTATTCCTAATGCCGGGGCATCAGAGTTGTTCGAGTGAAACAATTTTCTTCAAAATGTTCCGAGCACACGAGCTGCGTAAAGCAGTGTTTGTTTCCCCTCTTTCTGTGTTGCCGCGGGGGTTGGACTGTCTACTACAGTAATTACGGTAGGCGAGCCTGGGGACGCCTTGATGAGGAAGTTTTTCATGAATGAGTCGAGAGCATGCTAAGCGTGCTAACGAGTGCTTATGCTGCCAGGAACGTGGAAAAACTCGCGCACTTGCCTCTTCAACAGATTTCGGTCAGTCAGATTGTGTGCAGATCTGTTTGTAGGTTGTCTCGCGAGGTTACAGTCCGCAGAATGAGGCGTCACGGCAGCGCGACTCGTACCGGGGATAGAAATATGAAAAGTTACCTCCCTGCATTCAGTCACATAGGAGTAGATCAGCTGTTCTCTCTTCCCTCACTGTTTATCAGCGACATCAGTATTATCTTTCCCCCTACACGTTTCTGTTAGAGAAATAGAATTTTTAAAAAAAAAATTTATATAAACTTTTAATGAAATAATCTCCAGCTAGGGGCAGCTTCAAGTCTTACTCGCTATGCGGAGCTTCCGTGTCTTGCGCCCAAATGACGTCAGAGCACTGCCGGAAACGATCGGGGGGATTTTTCTGATTTGGTTAAAATATTTTCAATGGCGGCTTCCATGAAATCGTCCATTCTGCATAGAAACTGACTTTCGGAGATGGATATCTTAGTTGTGTGAGCTGCTTATTTTCAATTATTCTCATGAATCGTTAGTTTATATCATCATCTATCTTCATAACTGTATTTTAAAAATGGGTTTTCTTTTCTTTTAAATTAACCAAATGACTTCTAACACACAAACCCCGCATTCAGACTTTAGGCCACACCCCCACCTGAGCCTGATGCTGATGTGGAGTGACTGAACCGTGTGCTAAGGTCGAGAACCCCACAACTGGGCTCTTCCTTTCAGAAAAGGTTCCAAGTAGAACTCCAAGAAGCCTCAAATATCCAAACAACCCAAAAAGGTTCCTGTGTAGGACACTGTACTAGAATGTTTCCCCATCAGTAAAGGTTCCTTATGGACCTCTTTTAGAAGTATAGGACCATTAAGGAATGCTTCTCTTAGGACACTATGGGGAAAATAAAAGTCCCCTAAAAGGTTCTTCAGGTCATCTCTCTGAAGTAATGCTTACAAGCTCTATGTAGAACATTTTTAGAAATCTACATTTCGAAATTATACAAAGAATCCTTGAGGAACCCTTTTTCTGAAAATGTTAGGTGCTCGAGTTTGATTGCCAAGTATAAATTATGGGGGGGGGGGGGGGGGGGGAGTACTCAAATAGTTGCAACTCTTTTTGGAACCCAAGAAACCAAGTTCTTTGGTTCATCCTTCTGAGGTAACATTTTAAGGGAGGGTTCCCCCCCCCTTTCAGAAATGGTTCCAAGTCTTTGAGAAATTTAGATCCCTTTGCAATTCAAAAAACCCTAGAAGAACTCTTTTTCTAAAAATGTTGTGCTCCTAAAATTGGATTGCCAAGTATAATTCAGGGGGAAAAGGGTCCAGAAAAGTCTCAAAGCAGATCTATTTTAGGAAGCCAAGAACCGTTAACTAATCCAAAGAACCCTTGAGGAATATTTTTTCTAAGTGTGTGTAGTCCCAGAATTGGATTATGAAGTACACTTTTTTTTTTTTTTGGGGGGGGGGGGGGGGGGGGGGGTGGACAAAAAAACCACAACACTGGGGTAAATTAAGCAGACTAAAGTGTTCTTCAGTTTATCCCTTTTAAAAGGTTCTGTGTAGAACCATACAACAGAGTGATTCCCCATCAGAGAAGGTTTTAAGAATTCTCTTTAGAAAGCTAGAACACTTAAGAACCCAAAGAACATTTCTGAGAGTATAGCACTGGTCCAGAATTTGATCAAGTACACTTTTAGAAAATAGCGGGATAAATTATTCACTCTAAAGGGTTCTTCAGCTTGTCCCACTTAAAGGTTTTCTGTAGAACCCTACAACATGAGTCTAATCTTTCAAAAACAGGTTCCACTTTAGAAATGTAGAACCCTTGAGAATAAAAGGGAGATGCATTAAGCACCATAAATGGTTCTTTGGCTTGTCCCTTTAACGTTGTATGTAGAACCTAAAAACAGATTTTCCTTTCAAAAAAAAGGTTCTAAGGAGAACACTGAGGAAATGAGAACTCTTAAGAGTGCAGTCATCAGTTCTAATCTAATAGACTTTTTGTCAAATTCAGTGCCTCTCCTCATGGTCTGTGAGCTCCCCATTCTGTGTGCACTTAATAATTAAAAAAAAAAAAAAAATACCCTCTGGTGTTGACACACAGCCCTGGTTCTTTAAATGGGAAACAAACAAAAGTGGTTCAGACTGAGACACACAATACTACTTCAGCCAATCAACACCAGGGGCAGTGTGTTCATGCTCATGCACAGGACAGGGGGAAGGGGAGGGGAGAGATATGGGAAAGGGGACAGTGGGAGCAAGAGGGACGCTGATCCACACTCCAGACCAATTGGTGGCAGTAATGCACCAATTCAGTCTTTGCCAATCACCAATAAACCTCAAAGAAGAAGAAAGAAGAGCGGCCCATTGGCTGAGAGCAAGAGAAAGCATTGTAAGCAGTGGGTGTGTGAGGAAGTGGAAAAAATAAGCTGTATCCAGCCAGTTCTCCCATTCATCCTGCTTTCCAGTGGCTGCTCCCTGGACAATAAACTGAACTACATCCGACTCCAGTAGACTCCTCAGAGGAGTTTATTCAGCTAGACAGCTTGCCTTGGTTCGTGACAGAAATGCATCTCTCTGTGTTAGGGCTCACAGCGGGTACTTGTGTGTTTACATCAACACAGAATGGTGCAAGAACTTGGTGCTGGTTTCTAGTTACTGCTAATCGCTTCATTCACACTAGAAATGCATACTTTTTTCTTTAGTAATTACTGTATTGTGATATTTTCACATGTGCACTTTATGTAGACATGTGTAGTTCTGTGGTGTTGTATGCAGCACCATGGTCCTGGAAGAACATTGCTTCTTTCACTGTGTACCAGCTGTAGATGGTTGAACTGACAAAGCCACTTGACTTGATCATGGTATTTGCTCATAAACAATTGTGAAGGGTTTTATAGCCACAAACTTAAAAGCACAAGTTTCCTCGCACACCGGGGTTATTTGGATTGATGCATAATTCTAAAATGCTATGCTAGGTAATGTTACAGTCCTTGTTAGCTTAGCGACAAACCTATGATCCACTTTTTGGTCACTGTAGTTCTGTAAAAACAAAAACAAACAAACAATCTAAACAACTAACTCTCGCTAGTTTTTACATACTTGTGGTTTGGATGGTGTGTATATATACAGTGGGGCAAAAAAGTATTTAGTCAGCCACCAATTGTGCAAGTTCTCCCACTTAAAAAGATGAGAGAGGCCTGTAATTTTCATCATAGGTACACTTCAACTATGAGAGACAGAATGGGGGGGAAAGAATCCAGGAAATCACACTGTAGGATTTTTAATGAATTAATTGGTAAATTCCTCGGTAAAATAAGTATTTGGTCACCTACAAACAAGCAAGATTTCTGGCTCTCACAGACCTGTAACTTCTTCTTTAAGAGGCTCCTCTGTCCTCCGCTTGTTACCTGTATTAATGGCACCTGTTTGAACTCGTTATCAGTATAAAAGACACCTGTCCACAACCTCAAACAGTCACACTCCAAACTCCACTATGGCCAAGACCAAAGAGCTGTCAAAGGACACCAGAAACAAAATTGTAGACCTGCACCAGGCTGGGAAGACTGAATCTGCAATAGGTAAGCAGCTTGGTGTGAAGAAATCAACTGTGGGAGCAATTATTAGAAAATGGAAGACATACAAGACCACTGATAATCTCCCTCGATCTGGGGCTCCACGCAGGGGCTCCACGCAAGATCTCACCCCGTGGGGTCAAAATGATCACAAGAACGGTGAGCAAAAATCCCAGAACCACACGGGGGGACCTAGTGAATGACATGCAGAGAGCTGGGACCAAAGTAACAAAGGCTACCATCAGTAACACACTACGCCGCCAGGGACTCAAATCCTGCAGTGCCAGACGTGTCCCCCTGCTGAAGCCAGTACATGTCCAGGCCCGTCTGAAGTTTGCTAGAGAGCATTTGGATGATCCAGAAGAGGATTGGGAGAATGTCATATGGTCAGATGAAACCAAAATAGAACTTTTTGGTAAAAACTCAACTTGTCGTGTTTGGAGGAGAAAGAATGCTGAGTTGCATCCAAAGAACACCATACCTACTGTGAAGCATGGGGGTGGAAACATCATGCTTTGGGGCTGTTTTTCTGCAAAGGGACCAGGACGACTGATCCGTGTAAAGGAAAGAATGAATGGGGCCATGTATCGTGAGATTTTGAGTGAAAACCTGCTTCCATCAGCAAGGGCATTGAAGATGAAACGTGGCTGGGTCTTTCAGCATGACAATGATCCCAAACACACCGCCCGGGCAACGAAGGAGTGGCTTCGTAAGAAGCATTTCAAGGTCCTGGAGTGGCCTAGCCAGTCTCCAGATCTCAACCCCATAGAAAATCTTTGGAGGGAGTTGAAAGTCCGTGTTGCCCAGCGACAGCCCCAAAACATCACTGCTCTAGAGGAGATCTGCATGGAGGAATGGGCCAAAATACCAGCAACAGTGTGTGAAAACCTTGTGAAGACTTACAGAAAACGTTTGACCTCTGTCATTGCCAACAAAGGGTATATAACAAAGTATTGAGATGAACTTTTGTTATTGACCAAATACTTATTTTCCACCATAATTTGCAAATAAATTCTTTAAAAATCAGACAATGTGATTTTCTGGATTTTTTTTTCTCATTCTGTCTCTCATAGTTGAAAATTACAGGCCTCTCTCATCTTTTTAAGTGGGAGAACTTGCACAATTGGTGGCTGACTAAATACTTTTTTGCCCCATTGCGTGTATGGGGGGGGGGGGGGGGGGGGGGTCTGCATGTTGATCGTTTAATGATGTTTATTATAATGTTTGTTTTACTTCAGATATAAGAAAGAAACATTCACTAGATCCCACTGTATTTCTCTTTTGGTCAGTGAGGCCAGCTGTTAGCGCTGTTGCCTTGGCAATGTGGACCCATGGATTTGGGGTGGAGCTTCTGACAGACCACTGAAGGGAGGTGTGTATTTGTTTTGCGGTAGAGTTTGAAGATCAACAATCTTTCTCTGGAATTGAAGACTTGTCCTTTTAAGGTTAAAGATGATGGGGTTTTGTGTTACGACATTAACCACGCTGAGCATCCTGCAGGAATTAAAGGGTTAAAGGGAAGCAGGGTGACTCAGTGTGGTTGGCACCATTCCAGTGAGGACCTTCACACCCAGGAAGAGAGAGACTCTCGGTGTGTGTGTGTGTGTGTGTGTGTGTGTGTGTGAGATCAGTTGTTCAGTGGTTTCATCTGGGAAGCTGCCAGTTCCCGACTCTGTGCTTTGCTTTAATGTGGTTCCATGTGTGGACAGGCGTGTCTCTGAGAACAATGAGAACACTGAGTGCTCTCCCTCCCTCCCTCCCTCCCTCTCAGTTTATTACCTCAGGTGTGAGACAGGTGAAAGCAAATTTGATAAAGTGTTGCTTGTTATTATAGCTCGTATATCAGCGCTGTAACAGTATTGTTATTGTGTTGTGACGGATGTGCTGGCTCGACGCTCGGAGATCCGACACACCTTTAACCTCACTCCTGTCTCTCACTCTTCCTGTGTACTCACGGCTAGAATGCAGCTTTGACACCAACAAAACGCAAATAAGTGCTAAACTGCAGTTTTAGAGATGTTTTTCTTCTTCTATATCTTTTTATTTTTCCTCGCTAATTTTTTCCTTTCTAAAGGATGCAAGAGATGTTCTCAGCTCGAGTTTTACAGCTCCAACCACAGCATCCTTTCTAACAGTGCCAGAACCCTGGCCTGCCTGGAAGCCACATAGAACACTCACTCTAATAAGGCGCCAGTCGATTTATTAGAGCGGTTCATACTCTTAATGTACATATTATCCCCCAACACAAAGGGAGCAGAGAAGATTGGATTCTCTGCCTGAGGTGCTTGTTCGTTTTATATGAATGCTCGCTAACCATTAAGTGCAACATGAGCGCGCAAGTTGGAACAGGGTGCGAGTTCAGCTCTGGAGACGTTGGCACGGCGTCCTCATGTTCTCGATTCACTGTCCTACACTGCTCCGAGAGAAATGAGCTGTAAACCTCAGGACCAGCGCTGCGTTCCACTGCATTCTGCTTCACTGAGCATGGAGCAGATCTGCGCTGTCATTCTGCAGCAAATAATCTTCACACAGGAGTTTCATTGGAACTGTTCTATTCACAACGTCTTTCCTCTTTAACCCAAATGAACTGCAGGAACAAGAACGTGTTCGGACAGTAAAAACGTGTTTATTTTGGTTCTGGAGCTACAAAAAAAAAAAAAAACAACACTTACAAGAAACTGAATCTTCTAGATTGCACTCATTACCCAAAAAGCTGCAGCTATTTTGGTCAGCTAAACTGAAGAACCTTTTTCCATCAAATTTCCCTAAAAAGTCTTCATGTAGTTGTCACCTTTATGAGTAAGATGATGCTGATGGGTTTCCTCTTTGATCAAATCAATTGTTTACAACTTTTTTTTTAAATGCCCCTCGAGATCATTTTACACTTACAAACGTAAATTTACACTAATAACCGCTCATCCTGCATTCTGGATTCCGATTTACCCAAATATGTTGATTAATTTTCTATGACAGCAGTTCTGACAGTAATCAAGTAAAGTTATCGTTTCTGTAAAAACAGCTCATTCACAGGGACTTTAAAAATGGATTAAACACACGTGTAGTCACGGATCTGGTGACGCGTTCTCTAATTTCTGTGATGTTTCTGGAAGGAGTCTCCAGTGTCAGTGCTGTGCATCAGTCAGAGGTGAAACTGGAACTGTAAGATCTCAGAGATCTTCAGGACAAAGGAGTTTACTCTTCTTCTTGGTTTCTCAGTAATGTGGTGGAACAAGCTGCATTTATTTTGTCTAACTTTAAGAGGGAACAGAGACAGTGCGGTGAGGGAACGAGTGTTTATAGCTGCTATAATGTAAAAATCGAAAGTGATAATTTTTGGTAAATTACCGTGGTATAAGAGAATAAAACATGGGGACGTGCTGTTAGAGGAAAATAATAAACCTTGCGGTAGGAACAGTAACTTCGCTTCATCACACTCATCTAATATTTGAAAATAATAATAAAGTCCAGATCAGATGGCTGCGTTTGGTTTCAGGTTGAAACATGACTACAGAGTTCAGGTGAAGCTACTGAGTTCAGGATCAGAGCCCAGAAACACACCAGAGACGTGCAGCAACAACGACCATCTTTGTTCATTTCATCTGCTTCTTTTGAGCTCGAGCTCTCTCACACACACACACACACACACACACTCCTGCAGGTCTTTGATGTTCCTCCTGTTGGTGTTTGCTGGACCCGAGCACACAGCAGGGATCAGGGCTGTTTATCAGAAGCTCACAGTGGCTCCACTGAGTGACTACAAGCACGTTTTATCTTCACACAGAGCTGAAACGACACACAGCGGCTCATCCACAGTCATGTCTTAAACGTAATGCAGAACTCCAAGTTCCACACTCTTCATTAAAAGACTCTTCATGGGCAGCGCTCGAAACTAACGGTGTCCCGACGTCCCGGGGACCATAAAAAATGTCATCGGGACACAAAATTATCATATCTGGGACAATCCCGGGACAATGGAAAAAAATAGATCTAGAAAAAAAGTTCTACATTAATATTATTTACAAAGCCGTAACACATACGTAGACATTCACCTAATTTGTCAATTTTAATTTTAAAACGTTAACAGCGAAAAATACATAGTAGCTACACTTTCGATGCACCTGCATCCGTAGGCTACAGAGCAGCGCATTCTGTTCTAGAATCTTCGGCCGCATTATATGGACTTGGAATGGAATTGCTACCGCACACGCTGCGCCGACTCTTGCCAGAACAAAAATGCTTAAGTGGTTGAAGCGGACCGACCGCGGGGAAGAAACTGAAAGCCCAGACATAACGTCTCCGGGACCTTCAGGATCCAAAGTGTCATCGCCTGGTCTGCAGGCAACGCTAGCAACTGAATGAACTTAATGAACACTGTTAGACACGTTATAAAATACAACAGGAATGATGTGGATGATATTGACGGAAGATACCGTTCAACAGAATAAGTGAGTTTTCTTGGTGTCTTTCTAGTTCAGAAAGTTTAGTCAGTCAGCAGCACAACTAGGCTCGGACCTGCTGGCACTATGCTGATGTTGCTAACATTTGCACCCACGCTTCGGCAGCGAAAGTTCATAAAATGGATAACGGAAAGTTCATAAAAATGGATAACGGTAATGGTGAAAATTATAAGTTGGCCTTATAAGTGCCAACAGATATTGAAGGTATAAGTAGATGAAATGAACATAAAAGGGGTCTTATTTTCAACTAAAGTGTACTGCAGATGTAGGGAGTTGAAACATTTTCTGAATGAGCTAGTTGGCCCCTTTAAATAAACGGGTATCTATTCATACAGTGAGATCGCCAAAGTTTAATAAACTGAAAATGCAATAACTGTAATTTTGAAGTAGATGATGTATTGGACATGCGTCGCTTGTGTCTTGTGACTTATTGTAAAAATGATATAAAGGGTTCAAAATCGCATAGTTACAAATATAATAGTAACTTCATATGATAATATTAACCACTGGTTATTTCAGAGAGGAAAAAAATGGGGACACTATTGCTTCCATTCGGGACAATACAACACAGAATTCGGGACCACTGGGGGACACAAAGAAAAAAAGTTAATTTCGAGCCCTGTTCATGGGTCCTGCCACTGCTGAAGCTTCTAGAGTTGTCCATCTCACTTCAGGCTCATGAGGTCATTTCCTGCTTCAGACTGTTGGGTTTTTTTGGAGGTGATGGAGAAGGATCAGCTCAGCTTCAGGTGCTGATCCATTTATTCCAAACCAAGTCATGCAAGTCTCTCGCACGGTCACTGTCTGTACTGTATATCCAGTGTGTCTGCACACGCTCTTCATGATTGAGGTCAGTGTTCACTTGGTTCCGGTTTGTTCCGTGGTGTGTTTTTGTGATTTAGTCAAGAATTTCATGAGTTGCTTTGATGGACACGTTGTGCTGGTTCTCCTGAAACTCATGTTAGTTCTGTGGAAGCAATTTTACCTCCACCAGCGTTGTTGTAAGAGGTGATGTTTTCATCTCTGTTTTGTTCCCAGTGTAACTCAAAAAGTAGTGAACAGATTTGGATGAAATTTGGAGGAAAGGTGATCCATGGGCTGAGGAACAACTGAGGAGATTTTGATGCAAATCCAGATGTAAGTGGATCCAGGGCGTGTTTGTCTATTCCCAACGTAACTCAAAGTATTGAGCAGATTTGGATGAAACTTGGTGGACAGCTTTCATATGATCCAAGGTCCAAGTGACTATTTTGATGTTGATCCTGATCAATTTATTGTGATGAAGATAACTCAAAAAGTAGTGGATGGATTTTGATGAAGTTTGGTGTGTAGCTTTATCCTCACTTTAAGAACTAATTAACTTTTGGAAGTGATCTGAATCTTACCCAAACTGGTCTTTGTGCAAGTAATCGGTCAGATTTCACTGCCCGTCTATCTATCTATCTATCTATCTATCTATCTATCTATCTATCTATCTATCTATCGATCTATCTATCTATCTATCTATCTATTTCTGGATCCACATCCCAGATTCATAAACAGCTGGATATTTTAATATGTGGCTTGGTGGAGGTATACACGCTACTGAGTGCCCTTCTAGTTATTAGAAATGGTACGGTACCACTTTCTCCTTTTCCAATACTGCAGACCCTGAGGATCAGCCAGTTATTTTAAAAATATATATTTTTAACCAAAGCTCCTAAAATACAGGAATAGTACAAGTTTAAATATCATTTAAAAAAAAAATTTAATTTATTAAATTGTAATATTTAACTTCATTAAACATTTCTTTTCCGAATCCAATTTCAAATCTTTTCCATTTGTTACAAGACTGGACCAAATTTAAAAAAATAAATAAATAAAATAAAGGGATTTTTTTTGTTTGTTTGTTTCATGTATGAGCAAAATTTTTTTATTTTTGTATCGACCAGGTACTGATTCTGGGTATTGGATTGGTGTCATCTCTAATTTTTATAACAAAAATTCAATAAACCAAGTTCTAAACTTTCTAAACATATTTCTAGACCCATTTCTATGGTTCATTGTGAGACTAAACAAGAATAAAAATGTATTTCAGCTTATGCGTTGAGCTTTAGAAACAAAGACACACACACACACACACACATTATACACACAGTGGTGCTTGAAAGTTTGTGAACTCTTTAGAATTTTCTATATTTCTGCATAAATATGACCTAAAACAACATCAGACTTTCACACAAGTCCTAAAAGTAGATAAAGAGAACCCAGTTAAACAAATGAGACAAAAATATTACACTTGGTCATTTATTTATTGAGGAAAATGATCCAATATTACATATCTGTGAGTGGCAAAAGTATGTGACCCTTTGCTTTCAGTATCTGGTGTGACCCCCTTGTGCAGCAATAACTGCAACTAAACGTTTGCGGTAACTGTTGATCAGTCCTGCACACCGGCTTGGAGGAATTTTAGCCCGTTCCTCCGTACAGAACAGCTTCAACTCTGGGATGTTGGTGGGTTTCCTCACATGAACTGCTCGCTTCAGGTCCTTCCACAACATTTCCATTGGATTAAGGTCAGGACTTTGACTTGGCCATTCCAAAACATTCACTTTATTCTTCTTTAACCATTCTTTGGTAGAACGACTTGTGTGCTTAGGGTCGTTGTCTTGCTGCATGAGCCACCTTCTCTTGAGATTCAGTTCATGGACAGATGTCCGGACATTTTCCTTTAGAATTCGCTGGTATAATTCAGAATTCATTGTTCCATCAATGATGGCAAGCCGTCCTGGCCCAGATGCAGCAAAACAGGCCCAAACCATGATACTACCACCACCATGTTTCACAGATGGGATAAGGTTCTTATGCTGGAATGCAGTGTTTTCCTTTCTCCAAACATAACGCTTCTCATTTAAACCAAAAAGTTCTATTTTGGTCTCATCCGTCCACAAAACATTTTTCCAATAGCCTTCTGGCTTGTCCACGTGATCTTTAGCAAACTGCAGACGAGCAGCAATGTTCTTTTTGGAGAGCAGTGGCTTTCTCCTTGCAACCCTGCCATGCATACCATTGTTGTTCAGTGTTCTCCTGATGGTGGACTCATGAACATTAACATTAGCCAATGTGAGAGAGGCCTTCAGTTGCTTAGAAGTTACTCTGGGGTCCTTTGTGACCTCACCGACTATTACACGCCTTGCTCTTGGAGTGATCTTTGTTGGTCGACCACTCCTGGGGAGGGTAACAATGGTCTTGAATTTCCTCCATTTGTACACAATCTGTCTGACTGTGGATTGGTGGAGTCCAAACTCTTTAGAGATGGTTTTGTAACCTTTTCCAGCCTGATGAGCATCAACAATGCTTCTTCTGAGGTCCTCAGAAATCTCCTTTGTTCGTGCCATGATACACTTCCACAAACATGTGTTGTGAAGATCAGACTTTGATAGATCCCTGTTCTTGAAATAAAACAGGGTGCCCACTCACACCTGATTGTCATCCCATTGATTGAAAACACCTGACTCTAATTTCACCTTCAAATTAACTGCTAACCCTAGAGGTTCACATACTTTTGCCACTCACAGATATGTAATATTGGATCATTTTCCTCAATAAATAAATGATCAAGTATAATATTTTTGTCTCATTTGTTTAACTGGGTTCTCTTTATCTACTTTTAGGACTTGTGTGAAAATCTGATGATGTTTTAGGTCATGTTTATGCAGAAATATAGAAAATTCTAAAGGGTTCACAAACTTTCAAGCACCACTGTATGTGTGTGTGTAAAACATGATTTTTAAAGAATGGTCTTAACTTTTCATTTCTCATCGTGTTCTACTGCACCATCCATAAGAATTCACTGTACAAACACTTTACATTTCATCATCATAAAGTTCTCAAGTCTTGAATATAAAATAAATGCCAAGTTGTACATTAAAATTTTACTAAAACTGCAAATTGCTTCTGACTTGGATGAGAACCCGACCCCATCTCCTTCACCAAACAAGGTTCAACATTCCACAGGCAAAAAAAAAAAGAAAATCCACTGATAACAGCGTCGTGTTGTACAGCGTCACCGGGCTGTGGATGAACGCTGCTTAGCGTAACCTTATATCGCTGATATTCAGGGATCAGTTCTGTTATTAAAGCAAGTGATGCTGAAACCACGTCATCACCATGAAATGGCGTGATGACTTTTTGTTCTGAGGAGTTTACTCGGGTAAACGATCACCGACACAACACGCTGGTTCATCACCATGAGACGGTCCCTCACTGTAAAACCACCTGCGTTAGATTAACACCTGCACGACGTCACGCCTCAAAGGCAGCCTCATAACTAGGGTTGCCAGGCCTCAACAAAACTTCTACCCCAAATACACCTCAAAAACCACACACACACCAACCTGAAACTACTCCGGAACCTTTGCTTTGGAAGAAGGAGTGAAGTTGTTGTCTTCTTTCTGAGGTAAATGAGGTCACTGTGGTGCGTGTGCGCGTTTCTGATCCCATCTATAATCCCCTTTCACTCTGATCTCTGAGCAATTCCAGCGTTATGGACGTGACACTTGAACTCAAAATGGCAACAAATGACCCAGTGCATGTTTTATTGTCTCCCAGTATTTAAACAGGTGTTGCATATTTTAAGGCTGTACCATACTGGAGAAGTGATAGAACAAGAACAATTCCCATAGTGCATCTAGGGCATGCCAGAAAACGCCAATAAAAGATGCGTTATGGATGTGACAGAAAAAGTATCACTTTTCTTGGGTGACTGTACATTATTATCAAACTCTGTGAAATTGTAAACCTAATGTCGAAATGGAGATATCCATTTGATAGAGGGGTCCAAGGTGAATATTAAAAAAATCTTTGTTTAAAATATTTTGTATTTCATGCAGAGTTTCGGAAGGAAAAGTCAGCGTTATGGATGTGACGAAATTCCGTTATGGATGTGACGCGCCTGAAATAGACATGGCATATGTTTAGAAAATCAGCAATTTAACCACCATAACCCTTTGAAAAACTCTCTAAATATCAGCTAAAACTATCAAAGTTCTTAAATAATATTTAGGATGGCTATTGTTTTGCTGTTTTGTGGATTTTAGCATACATTTCTGTGGCTTGTGGCAATGATATAGAATTGTACATGATCAAAGTTGATTTTAGCTTGGGGTTTACATTATAAGAAAGAAAGACTGACAGTGACACATTAGGTTGGTTACAAATTGGTTCAACTTATTCACATCTGTAAAATACAGGCCTAGGTGATATCTCTGGGAGTGGTTTTGATGTATTACATGTTCCTTTATTTTTGCATGGTGAGGTTGACATTTACATGGAATTGCCCCTCTGTAAGATTTTCTTCTTCACTGAAACTATTTCCTCATCGTCCCGACACTGAGTAAATGATCACTGGTACTGCTGGTCCATTTGAACACGTTCTCACAACCTGATGTAGTTCGCCTCCCTACGCAAACAGAATCTGGACCCGAGTCACCGTAATCCTGCAGCTGTATGGTTCTCCCTAAAACACAAACGACTCTGTACATCACAGATGCACCTGCTGCACCGACACGGACCCGCGTCTGCAGATGTTTCAGTTTCAATTAGATTCTGATTGTGCTTTAAAATGGGACGTAGAAATAACTATGCTGTAGTTTTTAAACTAGACCCAAAAATTGCCACCTTTTCAATTTAGCGTTTATAAACCCTACGATCCTGGCAACCCGGAGGAAGCAGTGTATTGTATGGAAATAAACAAACATCAAAGCTTTTTGTTTGGTTAAAAAATGAAACGATAGGAAATGAAGCTATGATCATCCTGTTCTCAGAAGAACCCACAGATTACATGTGGAAACACCTCAGTGATGAACAGCCTGCCTCAACACGCTCCCCTTTACAAAACAAGGATGGCGTATCCATGGCAACAGCAAAACAATGGGTACCTGGCCTTCATGCCAATAAAAGCAGAGAGAAAGAAAAAGAAACTCCACCTGCTCATTCTCTCCAGGGTTCAACAAATTCCTCCCTGAAGCAGCGAGAGCTTCACCATGAAGTATTCTTTTGTTCCTCAGGTGAAGTCCAACAGCTTCCTCATCCAGAGACGCAGAAAAAAGTTGAGAGAAGAAACTAAAGGTGTTCGATCAGTTTCACTGAATTCCTGTTTCAGAGTTTTGGGTCTCCTACAAACACGTCAGAGACCGTGACCAGCGGTCACACAATTCTTACTTACAATAAAGAGGGGGAAAAAAACAAACAAAAAAACACCACAACTTTCAAAGGTCTCACACATCTCCAGCCCAAGTGTCTGCAGTCTTCAAGATTAACTTTATTGTCTCACAAAGTGAGAAATGTGTTCTGGGCCATTCGCCCATGCTGCGGCCACAACACAGAACATACAATACAACACAATACACACACAAAGACATACAAAGGTGCCTAAAAGTGCAAGAAACATTGTGAATGAAAAAAAATAAAAATACAAAAAATAAATGAGTGAATAAATAACACCTAATAGGTGTAATAAAATGCTAAAATTCTAATAAGTAAAAATACTAACCTGTGCAAAACAAACCACCACAAGTCACCTGTGCTCTGGTCTTATCTGACCTTGTTTACCAGCTTAATTGACACCGGAACAAACGAGTTTTTAAATCTGTTCATTCTGCAGTGAGGAACTCTAAACCTTCTACCAGATGGTAGCAGCTCATAGTCGCCATGCATGATGTGTGATGGATCGCAGATAATCTTACTTGCTTGTTGCAGAGTGGCCTGATCATAAATACTCTGAATGGAGAAGCGCTCTTTAACACCAATCATTTCCCAGCAGCATGAATTAGCCGAAGCAGTTTGTTCTTTAGCTGCACGGAGAGGTTACCAAACCAAGCTGTGATACGATACCTGATCAGACTTTCCAAGACTGCCTTATAAAAAATCAACATAAATCTTTGATCAACACCATGAATTCTCAGACGACGACGAAAATGCAACCGTTGCTGTAGTCTGCAACAGAGGCTGTCGACGTGTGTGCTGCAGGTGAGTGCGTGCTCAATAAAGACACCCAGATATTTGTATGACTGCACCTGGGCAACGGCTCGATTGTGGATGACCGCGGGCCTGTGGTCACCCACTCCTCGAGGGTCCAACACCATTTCTTCCGTCTTATTCACATTCAGAACGAGGTGGTTATCGTCGCACCACTCAACAAACCTCTGAATTTCCAGAAAGTGGTCAGATATATCATGATTCTTTTTCAACAGTGATAAAATTGCAGTATCGTCTGAGAACTTAACGATGTGATTGTTTGTATAAAAACTTCTACACGCATCTGTGTACAGAGTGAACAGAACCGGTGAACTCACGCATCCCTGTGGTGCACCTGTGCTCAGAGTTTTAGTTTCAGATAAAGTTCCATTAACACTGACCCGCTGTCTATGATTTGTTAAAAACGAAAAGTACCATTTAATAATAAAAGGATGAACATCAAAATCATTTAATCTGCTAATTAAAAGATGTGGCTGCAGCGTATTAAAAGCTGAACTAAAATCAACCAATAAAAGACGTGCAAATGAGCTCGAATCCTCCAAGTGCTGATTGATAAGGTGGGTCACAGCTAAAATGGCATCTTCAGTACTTCTGTTGCACTTGTGCTGTAAGCAAACTGAAAGGGATCTACAAAACCACTAACTAATGTCTTCAAGAAACTGATCATGATTTTCTCAAAACCCTTCATTACCAACGAAGTCAGTGCAACAGGACGGTTGTCATTATTCTCTTTACAGCTTGCTTTTTTAGGCACAGGAATGATAACAGAACTTTTCCAGATAGAGGGAACAGAATGAGCGTCTAGTGATTTCTGGAAGATGGGACACCAGGCTTCTGCCCGTTCTTTGCTACAGGACTTCAGTAGGCGCCCAGAGATGCCATCTGGACCAGAGGCCTTTCTGGGGCAGATGCATGAAAAGAGTCTCTCCACAGCATGCTGGTCAATAGTGATTACTCCAGGGCCTGATTCAGGTACACCATCCATAGCTATTTTCTTCTCATATGGGAAGTCTCTTGAGTCAAATCGGCAAAAAAAGTTATTCAGCTCGTTAGCCTTTTCCTCCTCATTTAACACACTGATACTCCTCTTAGCTGGAGTCATGTTTGTCATGGTTTTCATAGAGTCCCATAGTTTTTTAGTATTCATACCTGAGCAGTGAGATTTAAATTTCTCCCTCTCCTTCCTCCTAGCAGTCCTTAGTTTGTGATTAAGTTCCTTCTGCGTGTTTTTCATGCTTAGTAAGTCCCCATTCTTAAATGCTACTTTCCTCTGTGCTATGCACTCTTTAATCTCCTTGGAGATAGAAGATTTATTATTTGGGTCCATAGTGATAGATTTTTGAGTTACCACATTATCTTTACAGAACTTGATATAATCGGTGATGGTATCTGTGGCCTCCTCTAGTTCCAGACTATGAAAGAGGTCCCAGTTGGTGCAAGAGAAGCAGCTTTTCAGAGTTCCTACACTATCATTGTTCCATAGAAACAGTTTTAACTTGTGGTTTGTTGCTGTTAAGCAGGGCCTTGTAAGTAGGGATTAAATGGACAGCGTTGTGATCAGAGGACCCTAAAGGAGGTTTAACCTCAGCAGTATAGGCGTTTTCGATATTTCCATAACATTTATCCAATGTGTTTTTTCCTCTGGTATTACAGTTAACGTATTGGCTGAACTCCGGTAAAGTAGCCTCAAGTTTACAATGATTAAAATCACCTAGAATAAAACATGGTGCTTCAGTTGTCTGTGAACACAGTCTGCTATGATATTAGCTGCCTTAGCAGCACTACCCCCAGGCGGGATACATGCAGTACATAATAAAATATTCCCAAATTCATGTGGCAGGTAGAAGGGTCTCAAGCTTAAACATACCAGTTCAATGTCGGGATTACAGACCGACTCTCTCGTGGTGAACTGCGAGCACCACAGGTTGTTGATGTAGACACAGGTGCCACCACCTTTGCTCTTGCCGGAGTTGTCGTTCCTATCGGAGCGCACCAACGAGAAGCCATCCAGGGAAACTAGCGAGTCGGGCACTTTCTCCTGCAGCCACGTCTCAGTGAGCACGAGCAGACATGATTCCCGGTACTCGTGGAGAAACCTGGCATTGGCTCTGAGCTCCTCAACCTAGTTCTTCAGGGCTTGGACGTTACAGAGAAGCATGGAGGGCAATGGTGGTCTATTAGCTCTTCTCCGTGGTCTCTGTCGTACTCCACCACGTTTCCCCCTCTTCTGTGTCCGTCTCCTGCAACCTCTCTCCGGGCGTCGAGCCAGCAGTTCACACGGTAGCTGGGGGGCCGATGTGTAGCTGGTACGGAGAAGCAGGAGCTGGTCCCGGATGTAACTCAGTAGCGCAGTTGGCATAGCGCCAGCACCTTCTGATGAGGGATGGCATGATATAAGCCGGACGATAAAAGCCACAAACAGTCCTCTTAATAAAAGCAACATTGTTTTGCACAATCAGACACCGTGTTGAATGAATGAATGAATGGTTAAAAAGTTTAAAAAGACCCCACAAATAACGAAAAAAAACCCACTAAAACAGCAGCACGAGGTGGCCCGGGTCACAGCAGAGCAGCGCCACCAAGTCTTCTAAAGAAATGCTGTTCTGGAGAAACGCTGGTTCTCGCTCTCTAAAAGAGGTTGATGTTTTTGGGGATGTTTGTGGTCACAGGGTCAACACTCCTAATAAAATATAGGGTTCTTTGGGTCTTTGTGTTGTTCTACCTGAACACTTTGAGAAAGAGAACCCTCCTGTTACAGGGTTCCACACAGAGCTTTCTCCAGAGAAACGAACCAGAGAACTCCTGAGGGAACCTCACTCATGCTCCTTTACAGACATGTAGTTATGAAAGAGAGAGGTTTTATTGTAGGGATGTGCAGAGAATCTTCCCACAAAGGAGAAAAACTGAAGACCTCTCTCTCTCTCTGGTGCCCTCTTTCAGACAGAGAACCACGAGTTTTGTTAGTTTGGAGGAGAGAGAGAGAGAGAGAGAGAGAGAGAGAGGATGAAAAGAGTAAAGTGACAGAATGAGAGTCAAAGAGAAAAACAGAAAATTTACTGAGGAATGAAAGCAGTGTTATGAATAAAAAGGGATGAAAAGAGATGAGGCTTTCGAGAGGAACCAGACTGTCCCTTCCCCCGCTGTCCCCCCAACACGCACGCAGCAGTTACAGTGACGGCCGTGACGGGCTTTTCACAGCTCAGTCTGGCTGCAAGTGTGAAGCTCAAGATGGTTCTAATGGGTTCTGTGTGCTCAGGCACTCACAGGGTGCAATTCTGCAGGAAAACCTCACCCCCTCAGAACCTCACCCTGTTAGGGTTTTGCTGGGATTCGAACCTGGTTCGTTGGTGTGATAATCCAGCAAACCCCCACTAGGCCACCAGGGGGATGACTCAAATGCAGAGGCGTGAGGCGGAAGTAGAAAAAGAATCAAAAGGTTTATTTAAACTATATACACTATATACAGGGCAAAACAAAAGACAAAAAAAAAAACCAAAGAGTATAATCCAAAAGAAAAGCAAAGTGCAAAAATACAAAAGCTAAGAAGATCAAAAAACACAGTACAAAGGAAACTGGAGATAAACATAACAGCACAAAGACTCCGTGACAAGAGGACTGAACTCAGGGGTATAAATAGACAAACTAATTAAGGACACAGGTGAAGATAATTAGGCAATTAACACAAACACAAGACACAGGAACAGTGGCGGCCTCTAGAGGCCAAAATAAACACGACATGAAAAGGAAATAACAGCGGCCTCTAGAGGCCAAAACAGTCCTAGTCCTAACAGGACCCCCCCCTCTAGGAGCGTCTCCTGACGTTCCCAGGGCGATCCGGATGGGCCGAATGGAAGTCCCGACATAGTTCTTTATCAAGGACATCCCGAGCAGGAACCCAGCAGCGCTCCTCAGGACCATAGCCCTCCCAGTCCACCAGATATTGCAACCCGCCGCGGACCCGGCGGGAGTCAAGCAGGCGATTCACAGTGAACACAGTCTGCCCCTGGAAGATGCGGGGGGGTGGGGGGTTCCTAGGGGCAGGGGCATACGTAGACGTCAGTACGGGCCGTAACAGGGAAACATGGAAAGTGGGGTTGATCCTCAGAGTCCGGGGCAACTGGAGCCGGTAGGAGACAGGGTTCACCCTGCGCACCACCTTGAAGGGGCCAATGTAGCGAGGAGCAAGCTTGCGGTTCTCCACCCGCAGTGGAAGGTCCTTAGTGGACAGCCAAACACGCTGCCCAGGGCGGAAAGCGTGTGCAGGTCTTCTATGGCGGTTGGCCTGAGTCTGGTTGGTTCTGGAGGTCTGTATGAGGGTCTTCCTGACCTTGCTCCAGGTCTTGCGACACCGTCTCACATATTGGTTGACCGAGGGCACCCCCGCGTCCTCCTCCTGGTCCGGGAACAGAGGTGGCTGGAACCCGAATTGGCACTGGAATGGCGACAGCTTGGTGGCCGATGACTGCAGGGTGTTGTGGGCGTACTCCGCCCATGGCAGCCAGGTGCTCCACGATGTCGGGTTATCCATAGCCAGGCCTCGCAGGGTGGTTTCCAGGTCCTGGTTGAGCCTCTCCGTCTGACCATTGGACTGTGGGTGAAACCCAGAGGAGAGGCTGGCAGTGGCTCCGATGACCTTGCAGAACCCGTGCCACACTCGGGAGGAGAACTGGGGCCCTCGGTCTGAGACGATGTCCTGTGGAAGACCAAAGACTCGGAAGACATGATTAAACAAAAGTTTC